>NC_035434.2:127143796-127443796 GCF_002127325.2 Helianthus annuus | reverse complement strand
TGCGCTCAGCATTCGCCTCTTCAAGAGCCTTGGAAGAACGGCTCTCCCTCTCTTCGGCCTCCTCCAGGGCCTTCGCAGCACGCGCCCCGGCTTTCTTGGCCTCTTCAAACGCCTTTATGGCCCCGGCCTCCGCCTGCTGCTCTTTAACCGCAATTGCCTCAGCTGCAGCTTTCTCTTTGCCCAAGGCAACGTTCGCTGCCTTGGCGTTCGTCAACTCCTGCCGAGCACGGAACAAATTGTCATTCTGCTTAGCCCAAGATTCATTCCACTTCTTGCGCTCGTTGGACAACTTTTCGTTCCAACTCTTGCGTTCATCAGAAAGGAGTTTGGCAAGAGTACGAACCTGTTTCAGCTGAGCAGTGGCAGCCCACTCCGAGGTCTGCTTCTGCTTCTCAAACGCAGCTCTATCCTTCTCAAGCTGCTCCGCACCCGCACGAGCAGCCTTGATCAACTCTTCCGCTTCGGCCCGCATGCGAGCAGCTTCATCCTCTATGTGGCCTAACACCTTGTAGTCTTCCAAAATGGCGTTAGCCACTATGGAACTTCCTACTAGCAAGGTGGAGAGTTGATTTATGCGCAACTCACGGGGGGCAGCACGGGCACGTTCCACTTCAAAGGTGGTGCCCAAACCACCCAGAATCTCCTTACACGCAGAAGGGCCGTTGGAAATATCACCCCCCTACATAACAGTCCAGGGGGGTCGGTGATAAACAGTACTTCGACCCTGGGTATAGGTGCGGTAATAATACTCCAATTCAGACTCCCCAGGCTGAATTGGAGGCCCATAATAACCCGCACCACCGGCAGACGAACCGGTACCCTTCTCACCAGCAGGAGACTTCTGCGGCTCAGCTTCATGCTGCCGCACCTCAGCATCAGTTTTTTGCGGCTCTGCATCAGACTTTTGCTTCCCAGAATCAGAAAACCGCAGACCCAAATTATCACCCTCATTGGGAGAGATCAGATTGTTGGACGAATCAACGGTATCGAATATCTGGGTCGCGACCTTCTCTGCGGTACCCTCCGTTTGCACGGTCGAATCAGGCACCACCTTGACAAAGGGTGCCGAAGGTTCCTCTGACGCACCCGCACCTGCACCCGTGGCATGCGGAGGTGACAACGGAGCATCAAAGATAGAAAAATCTTTATCTTGAAGCTCTGCAAAACAAAGTCAAATAGCTATCAAAACACAAGTTGTACATAACACTTGAGACAAGCAATACAACACTTACCAACAGTACCCGCCGGTTTCTTTGATGTCGGACCAGTCCTCTTAGACTGCAACCTCTGACGTTTCGGTCCACCGGCACCAGCGGCCGTCTCTTCTACTTGCCTCTTCCCAGCACCAGGCTGCGAGCCCGCAGCTGTACCCAAACCCTAAAGGGTATCACATACTATCACATAATCCAAGTATCTACGGAAAGAAGAGTGAGAGATACCTGCCGCCTGCGGTACCAGATGGGGCACAACAGTGACCTCCGGTATTTTCTTTTGGCGAAAGCGCACGCCTTTCACCGTTTGCCTCTTAGTCACACCCTTCGCATCAGGGTCCCCTAAGGCCCCAAGATCACCTGCATGAAAACCATCCAATAGGTGAGTCAGTGCAACCATTATTGTTATCACAAGAATAAAGGATTCCTAAACATACCTTTGCCCCGCGGCAACTCAACTGCTATGCGGCCTCAGTAGGCACCCGGAAGTTATCTCGAATGATAACATTAAACTCCTCCTCGCCATCCGCACAAACAACTGTTTCAACCTGACCCTGGAAATCCGGGGCAAACATCCTCCATAACGGAGCATCCTCTGATAGCAAACGCACAAGTCAGTAACGCATACGGGGATAAGGAAGTTAAACAAAGGAAAAGTACGTACCACCACTTTTCTCACGCACCACGGGCTTTGACTTCTTGTTCCTCCTTGTCAGCATCATGCGCAACACCCACAATTGTGTGTTGCTCAGCTTCACCGACTCAATGGTCTGCAACTGCGGAAACCACTCCACCGACTTCGTGCTAGGGACTGCAATGGTCTCTGATATGATCGTATCGGTCACATTCCGAAACGTCATATTGCCAACAATCGCAGCAGCCTTGATGTAAAAGAACTTCATTTTCCACATCGTCATCCCCTTGGGAGGAGTCATCAGCTTGGGACTACCCTCTCGTTGACGGAAAGAAAAGAACCCCAAAGACACCGTCATTTGATAAAACCGACGGAAATCTCCAACGGTAGGCTCGATGCCAAGAACACGAAAGGTGAATTCAAAATTTCGAATCCGAATCATAACAAACGGACTCAGTTAAGAAATGTGGACCTTGTACCACTCCAAAACCTCAACAACAAAAACAGTCAAAGGTAACCGGAGATTACAGTCACCAAAAAAGTCTGCCCACATGGTCACATAACCGGCCGGAGCATCGGCACCGGTGTCACCATCCGATGGGTAACAGGCCCCATATTCAGGGGGCATTTGGATATCACGAATCAGATGATCAAAGGTCTTCTTGGTCCACTTTAACACCGGTAAACCACCACCGGCGGCTCCCTCCTCTTCTTCCTCCGCCACCACCGGCGATGAAGGCTCCGATTTTCACCCTCCACATTGTGTGGACTTGATGGTTCAGCCATCAGAAATGTCGAAGAAACGAAAGAAAGTGAGTAGAAACACTAAACTCAGAAAACCTCACCGGAAACTTCAAACAATTAATCGGAGAAGACAAAGTAACTTCTTTTCTCTCACCGGCAAATTTTTTGAAATTTTGAACAAGTGAGGGGAAACCACGAACGGTTTCCCCTTATATACCCATCGCAATTAATGAGGAGGGAGAAAACGAATCATCACGTTCAAAAAGAACGAATTGCGCGACACCACGTGTCAAGCGCCGTTTCCGCTGACGGTTACCACGCGCGCATGGCCGCCCACGCGCCTGACATAGGAGACGTTTACACTCCTTGCTACAGTGCATTTAATGCCTCGGGCAGTGCAAATGTCCTTTCATTTCAGCACATGCCAGATAATCTCACCAACTTCCACCAACTCACACGTGCGCTCAGCCACATATGTAACAAAAAGTGACTACCTTATCCAATTGCAAGCGGTATGCGGTTTCTCTGGTATACCGCACCATAACCCATACCGCATATCGTTTTTTTTACATACCCCTAAAAATAGGCAAAAATATATGTCTTCACACTATAAGGGGGTATAATACCTTTCCGCACTACCCACGAGCATACGTGGAATATGCGGAAATGACACACACGAGCCCGTTCAGGTGTGTCAGATACTCAGAACCAGCATTGTTCTTTGGACTGAACCGCATCTCAGAAATAGTTAAACCACATTGCCTTCATTCTCTTCAAGCTTCAAATCCCTCCTGTCCGGTTCACAACCGCAGAGGGTACATGAACACCTTCTTTAACTTGAAGAAGGAAGGGAATGTACGCGCGCGCACATCAGCAACCCTGACTCCTGAACCTTCAAGAGCCGCATCCGAGCAACACACCCGTTTCGAGCGAATATGGGAATGCAAAACCGCAGACACTCATGAGTCACTGCGGACATAACCATAGCTTCCAGAAATGGTTGCTACGGTAGAGCCACAACTAACTCCACATCGAGGGACGAAACTACTCCAAGGAAAACTCCTCGGTACTGGAGCGGGAAGGAAGGTGCCTAAGGAAGAGATGCGGACGAAATCCCCAATAATCATACGAGCCCTTGTCGAACAACAAGCGGTCGAACAAGAGGTAACAAGTCTGCTTATGACTTTGTTACCCTACTTGTACGTTGGATAGAATAAACAATGATGGGCATTACCATGCCTATGATCATGTTTATTTGACCGTTATCCAGAATCACATTGTTCGACCAAACATGGCCAACAATGACGCAAGTGCCCAACGTTGCTCCCACAACCGTGGCCAACAATGTCAAGCAACGAGGTAACCGCAAAGGACGTGCAGTTACTTGAGAGCTAATGGGAAGAACATGAACACCCCACGAAAGGAATCATCATTAGATGTCCAATCATGGGAACAACATGCTCTCTTCTTCATTCACCACTTCAAAGGTTGGGTCGAAGTTTGTGCACACCTTCAACCACATCTCAAAGATTGGTTCGAAGTTTGTACACTTCCTCCAACTAATTCCTACAGTTGGTTCGGCACACCAACAGGTGGCAACCAGCCAAAGGCTGAGAATTTCGCATCAGACGAAACATTTTCACCGGTACGGAAGAGGCGTCAAATGACCCTTCCAGACCTCCAGCTTGATTTACAAACAGAAAAGACCATCCACATGGTCTAGGATCTTCTCCAGACTCCAAACTACCTTCTAAACACCATAGTCCAGTACTCCTCCCACATACAACTTGTATGTGGCAGCAACACTAGACTGGGGGGACTTGAAGGGGTATGGTCCCAGATCTCGCGTCAGCATCGACCGCGAGTGACCATTACCCTTATCAAAACCCCCACTAGCTAACAACCTACTTGTGCCCAGGCGAGAACGCGTCGACACAAGGGTTGAAACCAATCTATCTAGTAACGAAGGAGGACTTACATGGAACATGAGAACGGTAGAGTGATGCGACATAGCATCACATCTGGTGTATGAAAACGGAAGTATTCACAGCGATGCGGCCTCGCACCGCGTCCAGTGAACACTTCTATCAATACAAGGAAGCTGGATAACAGCAACAGTCACTGCAGGCGACAATGCGGCCAGCACCGCATCTCGCGTATTTCTTGATCACTAGCAAGAGACGCGATAACATCAGATGTTACCGCAGGCAGCGATGCGGCTAACACCGCATCCTATACGCTCAACAAGTGGGACTGACACCACAGTGCAAGTGGAACCAATGGCAGTCACCTGTCAGGTCTACGGAAGCGACAGACTGACGTGGCGTCGTCTCCACGGCCGACATGTCTGACACACCTGCAAAGGTGCAGCATGCCGTCAGTCTATCCATCCACCTCCTCCTTCACTCCTCGGCTATAAATACCAACCCCAAACCAGGTTTGAGGTATCTCTTCACAACTCCCTAACTACTACTACAATCTTACTTTGCTTCCCAAGCAAACTACTGATTCTCACGCCGGAGAGTGGTAACAAGGAGCACCCCCCACCCCATCCTCCTTGTTACGAGTCACGGTTTGTTTCCTTGTGCAGGAGATCAACCCACCGGTGATCCAGCCGGCGATCCTCGAGAGGAAGGGATTAACCCTTCTTGACGAGACTAGTGAGTTAACCCTGCCCGGTTAACCATTGTTTCATCAGACATATCAGTTCTATACATAAGTCATTAGTGCTATTATACAAATAGATGATATAACCTCAACATCCCCGTCTTCCTTAATAGGATCAAACCACCAAATCCGCGATAACTTGAAGCAACAAAGTAGATGCTTATTGCAATCTAATTCCGTGTAAATGAAAAAACTGACCATGCTAGAAGCTCATTAATTTTATTCACCTGATTTTTAACCTCCGTACCAATGAGACTACGACACATGTCGTTTGACATGGTTCCACAAGTCACAAGGTGCCACTGGTAACCCCAAGTCAGAAAAATCGACGTTGGTTGGTGTAACCAAATTATGTTCGAACAATCAAGGCCTATTTGTTTTTACAATAAAAATAAAATGGTTACCTTTTATACTTTGTTACAACAACACCTTCATCTCCAACGGGTCAAAAATATAAAACTTTAAAAACTTATCGAAACATAAAAAAGGTCCAATGTGTGGCTGAAAGCATAGTTTTTGTGGGGATATTTTATATTTAATGTGTTACCTATTGATATTGATTAATCTCTTTGAACCTTGTTGATATTGATAGACCGTTGTTCATCTTTTAACAAATACCGCTTCAATTCAACAGGCTTGGTTGCTAGAGTAAAACTAGTTATCACTATGGGCGAAGTTTTTAAGGGGCGAGAGGGGGTGGCCGACCCCCCGAACTTTTCGCTTAATAGTGGAGAGTATGTAGTTTTCGTATAGAAATTTTTGGGTATATACGTTTTCGACCCCCGATTTTATAGATATTTTTAGGTCCGGTGACTCCCCTCCGTCGGAAATCTCAAATTCTGCCACAAGTTATCAGCATGCTTGATGATATCAATGTATTTGGTGCATATCCTATGTCCTTATTTAGGATTCATTCAAAATAGCTATAGAAGAAACACAGGTCATGTTTTACTACACACTTTTTGTACTTATATAATATCATTTCATACATTGGGTGTCCTTTCATGTTGAATCTAAGAATTGGAGATAAGATGAGGCATATAGTGTCAAGTAACAAAATTGTTTTGTTTCTTTTGTAGAACTAGGGTGGAAAATGGAATCCTATGTCTTGCATGGAATCTTATATGCATCTCAAAATGGACCCCTAATATATAGCCGAGCAATGTGGCATAGTTCATATGCTTGCTTAAGTTGGCTCTTTGATAATACTCGTAAAAATATTATAGCTTAAGTTGGCTTTTTGATAATACTCGTAAAAATATTATATGTTATATCATATTCAATACTCGTTTTTGTTGTCGTTTACATCTTCAACACTCGACTAGCACGATTAAACAAATCAAAGGTATGCCACTAGTTCTGTCTACCACCCCCCAACGAACTTAGACTAGCCGGTTTGGAGAGGCATAAAGAGGGGGAATATAGCGTCATGTGACAACTACGTCAATAATGTCAGATTTTCCCTTCAAGCCCCCAAAAGCATGGGTGGGATGAAGCGTAGAAGAGTAGCGTGGATGACATGACATACATTTTTTTATTTGATTTACAAATCTATTAAATTAAAAAATAATAATATTAAATAGAGAAATAAAATTAATTAAAAAATTACATAAACTTGAAAAAACATTACATAAATAAAAAAACATTAATATAAAATACAAATTTTAATTATCATCTTCATCATTGTCGTTTCGTGGAACACATCAAGTGTGTTCAGCCAAATCCGCTCGAAGGTTGTTATGTATGTGATTGTCATAAATTTCTCGTGTATTTGTTTCCCTCGCTTCATCACTGATGCATTCAATATTTGGTTGCATCTCTTCCTCATAGTACTGGCAAATTGCACGTCCTTTATCCTCCAAAATCATTTTATGTAAAATAAAGCAAACGTACATCACATTTCTAACTCTATATTTTTTCACAATCCTACACGGCATGCTGAAAATGCGCCATTTTTTCTGCAAAACACTAACAACTCATTCCATGTCTTTTTGTGCCGCAATTTGAGCACCATTAAACTTCGTTCTTTTTTTGTCTAACGTTGTACGCCTTGTAAATGATTTAACAACCACCGCATATTCTAGCTAAATTTCATCTGTTAGATAATAACCGTATTTGTACTGCGCATCGTTTACAAAAAAAGCCTTCGGTCCAACACTGTTTATATATTGTTAAAATAGATAATTTATTAAGAATATTTAAATCGTTATTCGAAACATGCATACCAAAGAATGCATGCCAAATCCAAAGATCTTGTGATGCAACCACTTCAAGCATTATAACCGGTTTTTATGATATACACTAGTGTGATTGATTAAGTATGTTGGACCACTTTCTCACTCTCATTCCATATAATCTAAACTACTGATCGTCCTAGGAAAACCATGTCGATCTTCAAGAGCCTCCAAAATTTGTTGTATGTCACCAAACATAGGTTCTCTTGGATATTTTTTTAAGTATAGATTAATGACACACTCACAAAAATAATGAAGGCTTTCCCTAAACCACTCGTTCTGACATTTTTATATAGTCATCCATTATGTCAGTTTCCATGCCATAAGCCATTTGTTTAATCGCGCTTGTGACTTTTTTACAACGTGTTAAATCCCATACAACAACGCACATCATTTTTTATTGGAAAAAAACTTATTTTGTAAACCGTTTAATATTCTTAGAAATAAACCTCGGCTCATACGAAAACGACACCTAAAAGTCCTATCGTCATATGTTGGGTTGGGTGAAAAATAATCACTTACCAATAAGTCATGTGCGATAAGCCGATTGGGTACTATATATTTCCTCATTTTGGGTTATGAGGTCCCTTCGTCTTCAAGTATAGTTTGAACCACTTTCTGAACCGCTAATATTATTAGCTCGGGTCCCTCATCGTCCGATGATGAGAATATAAGTAACTTTTCAAGCGAAGACGATGAAGATGAAGATGATGATCTTGAGTCTTTTATTTTTTAGAGAATGATAAAATTGAGAGTGAAAAATATGTTTGTAGAGAGAAATAGGTTGGATATGTTGTGTATGTATGAAGAAACAAGGGTTGAATGGTTTAACATATAAGATTTTTTTAGATTTTTTTTTAAATTAGAGCAATTCAAAGGCTATATACAAGAATCAATGAACAACCATCACGTCACCTCCCTCAACCCCTCCACGCCGGTGGATATGTAAAATATTGATGTAATTTGTTTCTTAAGTAAAACTAGAATTAAGATCCGCCGCAATGCGGCGGGGATTCTTTAGTGATAATTAAGTCAATTTAGTGCGCACACGTTATGTTGAACCTATCAAACAGGAAAAAATAGACGATGTAAAAACGTTCACCTGCAAAATTTAGAACGAAACGTAAAAACGTTAAACGTAAAAACGTTAAACCAAAGACGCATGTTGTGGTGTGTTAAGTCACAAAATTTAGAACGAATGATAAAGCTAAAAATTTGCGGAAAATGAAAAATATAAAGGACCAAAGTTGAAAGTAAAAAAGTTGTGAGGATAAATTGCAACAGATTAAAAGTTTTGTGTTAAAAGTAAAAAAAACAAATAGTTTTGGGTTAAAAGTAATTTATAAAATACTTTTGGGTGAAAAGTAAAAAATCAATTTTTTTGAAAAACCCCTAAAGCCAAGGTTACAACAACCATATACATAATCATTTTTTCTTTGAAAAACCCCCCAAAGCCAATATTACAACATATAAGTAAAAAAAATCAAAGTGGTTAAATCGTAAAAGATGGAAACTTTTGAATTAGAAGTGAAAAAATCAAATTAATCAAAGGGGTTAAATTACCAAAGATTAAAACTTTAAACTTAAATTGTCAAAGATTAAAACTTTAGGGTTAAAAAGGAAACAAAGATTAAAATTTTAAACTTAAATTGCCAAATATTAAAACTTTAGGGTAAATTGTCAAAGATTAAAACCTTAGGATTTAAAAAGAAACAAAAATTAAAACTTTAAACTTAAGTTGTCAAAAAATTAAAAGTTTAGGGTAAGAAAGGAAAATTTCCATTTTTTTTGAAAGCCTCCCAAAGCTAAAGTTACATGATATATATGCACATATAAGTTGCTTCTTTATAAGGTTTTAATACGTACACTATTTTTGCATACCAATGGGTTCAATTTTCTATAAAATTAATAATGTCAATCGTAAGATAACAATGGCGTCGCACGATATAGTCCTATTACATGTTCGTTACATACGATACACGAAATACATTAAAGCCGAGTTAACCCGATTGCCCAATAGCAACACATTTATATCTACATTTTTTATATAAATATACTAGGTTAGAACCCCGCGTAATACGCGGGTTGAATAAATATAATTTTATATACCGAATAATAAAAAAAAAATATCTTCAAAAACCTCGTTTATAACACGGGTTGAATAAATGCAATTTTATATACCAAATAATAAAGCAATATACCTTTGAAAATCTCGTTCATTACATGGGTTGAATAAATGTAATTTTTTATATTAAATAATAAATAAATTATATCTTTAAGAATCTCGTGTATTGTACGGTTTAAAGTATTTAATTTTATATATTAAATAATGAAAAAAATTACATTTTTAACAACCTCATTTATTGTATGGGTTGAGCACGTGTAATTTCATATACCAATCAATAAAAAGTTATATTTTGCTATATCTTTATAAATCTTGTCTATTATATGAATTGAATAAATCTAATTTTATATACCATGTAAAAAAGTTATATTTTAAAAAACCTGGTGTATTACACGAGTAATTTTATATACCACATAATAAAAAAAAGTTATATTTTAAAAAACCCGGTGTATTACACGAGTTGCATAAATGTAATTTTGTATAGTAAACAATAAACATATTATATCTTTAAAAAACATTGTTTATTATACGGGTAAATGAATCTAATCTATACTATAGTTAAAAAAAACTAACGGATATACTCGATATATGATGGATAGAGTGATTGTGGTGATGGTTCTTATAAATGTCACGTAAATATAGTGAATACCGTATTTGAGTTGAGAGTTGAACACGATAATAAAAGTATAGAACCAATAAACATTGATTAATGTCTTTGTAAGCATTTTCGAAATATTTTAGTTTAGCAAAATAAAATGATTTACATTATATTAATTTATATTTAGTGTACTTTAATATATTTTTTAAAAAAAAACCACTCTTTTCTACTTATCTTATATTAAATATATAAATAATAGAATAATATTAAATGTTATCCTAATTTATTAAAATATAACTTTTTTTATTATTTGGTATACAAAATTATATTTATTCAACTCGTGTAAAACACGAGGTTTTTAAAAATATAATTTTTTTTATTATTTACTATACAAAGTTACATTTATATAACCCGTGTAATACACGAAGTTTTTAAAGATATAATTTGCTATGTAAAATTAGATTTATTTAACACGTGTAATACACGAGATTTGGTAGATTTTTTAAGGATATAATTTTTTTATTATTATTTGGTAGATTTTTCAACCCGACTATGCATGGGTTTTTTAAAGATACGTCGTTTTTAGTATTTAATATACAAAATTACATTTATTTAATATGTTTAACACACATGAATTTTAAAGATATAACTCTTTTTTATATCTATTCAACACGTGTAATATACGTGGAAATTACAAAGTCTTTGTAAAGTAAATGAGTTTTAAATGTTAATATTAACCATAAAAAGTAAAGGTAAAAAAGGGTGAAGGTAAAAGGGAAAAAAAAACACTAAAGGACAAAAAAAAAATCAATTAAAGTTACTGAAATTGTAGTTATATAATGCGGGAAAATTAATAAACAGTATAATTAAAGTTATTGTAAAGGATTATTTTAATGACCAAATATAAAAGTTTTCGGCTAATCATTTTTTGGTGATTAATAAGTCTTAAATTTTGAAATCAAATAAATATTTCAAAATATTATATTATCTCTTATATGAATTGTTTAAATTTATATTAATTTAATTTTATAATTATCTTTTATTTAATATTAATTACTAAAAAATAGAGGGCTCCAATGAATGACATGTGTCTCCTCATTGGTTTCTTTTATTATATAGAAGTAAATATAGATGGTTGAAAAATACAAATAAAAATTACTGATTATAAAAAGAGATATCCTTTGTAGATCCTTTGTAGAATAACTCAACCCACACTATTAAATAATTTATTTAGAAAATATACTATTAAATATTAGTTTACCATTTTTATAATATACTTCCTTACATATAGGGAGAGGTTATATGATAATTTTATTATATCTTAGAAACTTTATTTTGAACATCAAAATTAATTATACGTTTACACGTTTATATACAAATTTAAGCAACATATTCACTATCTATGACTCCTTTAGTAATCAGTAATATATTTCAAATATATTTATTTCAGATAAAATGATTATTAAATTATATATATGTAAAGCATCTAGTTTGTATTAATTTAGATTAAATATTATTATTTTTAGTATTATTAATAATTTTAATCAATTAAATGAGAGAATGACAAGTGTCCCAAAACAGGTTTCTTTTATTATATAGTATAGATTTAAAACCGAATCGTCAATAGCATAACCCACAGTTTTATAGCATAAATCATCATACCATAAATCAAACTTTAAAACATGATTATATGATAGAAAAAACCCCCACAAGTTTTAAAATCTTAGGGTGGAAGGGGTGCTTACCAAATGGGGAGTGGTGAACTTTTTCTCTAGCCAATAATTTCATTTCATGTCAAATTCCCTTAAAACTTCCCATTTTGTACTCAAACACTAGTGGTAAACAATTTTTTTTAAATAAAAAATAAAAAACAAAATATGTGATTGGTTGGAAGAGAGTAGACCCCACCATTAACACTCTCTCTCTTTTCTTCCCACATCGGTTACTAGTCACCGTAATAAGCATTCACCACTCACCGAATTCATGATAGGGGTGGCTCCCCGATCGGCAAAGAAGCTCACCGAAGAGGTCACCGAATGGTGCCCCTTCCACTCTTAGGAAAAATATTTCCATAAGTTTAAGTCAATTCTAGCACATAATTGGCATGATATAATATTATATGACTATGCATAGCAGTAGAGACAATATCTGGAAACTCGACGTCCATTATTTATTGTGTACTTGTCAGATGATGCACGAGCAGTCACATGATCCAAACCCCACGTATATACATTATGAGTTGTTACGGTTGAAGTTTAATGCCCACCTCCGACGGCCACCCTGCTCTCACCTCCAGCACTTGACGGTGGCTAATCAACGGCTGTGGTCTAATCTAATATAACATTGTCGGTCACAGTTTTGCTATTTGGCATGCATCCATTGCTAAACAGATACAAATTATAAAACAAGTTAATACTAAAAATAAAATAAAAAAAAAATTATACTAGAAATTTGTCGAGCTAAAAGTGAGTCTTGAATTTGAATCCTAAAACGAACACTAAAGTCAAGTGAATCAATTATAAAAAGGAGATACTAATATAAATATTAATAGTGAAAATAAATTGTGATATTAAAGATCTTTATTCTATTAATGTTTTATCGGTTTATATAATTAAGATATTCTTATTTCTATTAAGCACCTACATTTTTTTAATACACACGTATGTATATATTTGTACCATATTATGTTTTAATACTATATGTTTTATGGTATAAACATATTTGCTTGCATAAAACATAACATGGTACAAATATATATTCAATACATGGATGTAGGATTCTATCAAAACCCATTAATCTAGCTAACACACTACTCTAGCTAAGTCAATAGTCTTAGCTAGATCAAGGAAGTTACAAAACCCATCATGGATGGAGGATTCTATTGAAACCCATCGATTCACTTATTCGTGTCTTTACAGTCTATATAAAGCGCGTTAACTGCCTAGAAGGGGGTTAGAAGGGTGGTTGGGTAAAGTTCTTGCCTCGTTCAGTGTATAGATCCTGCGAGGACCTTATTCAAACTTAATAGGACTTCCCTTGAAGCAGATAGCATCAAACCGGGGGAAGTAAGAACGGCTTGTAATCCGTTATAAATTAACTACTATTAAAACTTTAAACCGGCCTTGCGGGACTATATCCCTGCTGACTCATACCAATATGGTCGAGGGTAGCGTTGCCTCCAAAAGAGGCACATGCCACTTTTTGCATTAATAACTTACTTAATTATCTTTCAATAATCCGGCCTTCTGCGATTGTATCACTGCTGACTCAGACCAATATGGCTGCGGGTAGAGTTGCCTCCGAAAGAGGGACATGCCACAATAACTAAGATAATCTCTTAAAAAACCCAAAGCGAGGAAATCATCATAGGATACATAAATGATTAGTCGGATCCAAGTGATTCTATCTTGTTTATTTGTTTTATTTATTTTGTCTCTTTATTTTTACATATTTGAAAAACAAAAAAATTTCTCTCTACATTTGGTTGATTAGACGTCGACGATATTCCGCTATTAAAAGCTCTTGTATCCTTGGACGACCTTGGTATCTTACCATCACTATACTACACCAACGATGGGTGCACTTGTCCTAACGTGTTGTAGAGAGTGATAGTTTTATATCGTATTTTATAAATTTAAAGCTTGATTAAAGAGTAAAAAGGTAATAAAAATACATTTAAAATCCGTAGTACACACTCCGACACGTCAATTGGTTTAGTGTATTGATGTTTATATTATGTCGATATATATAACAAATTAAGAATGCATGTATAGAAATAATGAAGAAAATTGATGTATTGGTGAGGAGTTTTTCAATGGAGTAGATAGTTTCTTATCTCTTACTATGTCTTGGGCCGAAAGTGGGTGTATCAGATGCCCTTGTTTGAAATGCCGATATTTAAAGTTTAAGGATCACAACGATATCAAGGGCGATTTGTATAGGTTTGAATTCATGCCTAATTATCATATATAGTGGAACCATGGTGAACAAAGGCGATAGATATAATATGGTGTAAGGTAGAGTGCTGGTAAATATTTCAAATTATATGTATATATATACACAATGGGTGTGAGTACTAGACCTGGCAAACGGGTCGGGTTGGGTCGGGTCGGGTTATGGGTCAAAACGGGTTTGGGTTGAAAAGGGTTCGGGTCAAAACGGGTCAATTAAAAAAGGGTTGTTTTGGTTCGGGTCAAAACGGGTTCGAGTTGAAACGGGTTCGGGTCAGAACGGGTTTCGGATCGGGTCGGGTCGGTTAAAAAAATGTTTTTTTTTTGCAACACAACAATTATGTTTTGCATTTATATAAGTGCAAAATACCAAATGTTACAGTACCAAGTTTTGCATTTATTACATATGTTTCTTTATAGATATAGACATATGTGTAAGTTTGTTTCTTTAATATGAAGTGAGCAAAAGTGGAGTTTCTTTATAGGTGTCGACATATGTGTAAGTTTGTTTCTGTAATATGAAATTATGAAGTGAGCGAAGGTGAAAACGAAAGCGTACAGTTGCATCCTGTGTGTATGTATGTATATGCAAAACATAATTGTTCGGGTCGAAACGGTTCGCGTCGACACGGTACGTGTCGAAACGGTACTGGTTGAAACGGTACTGGTCGAAACGGTACGGGTCGACACGGTTCGCGTCGAAACGGTACGCGTCGAAACGGTTCGGGTCGAAACGGTACGCGTCGAAACGGTTCGATCCGAAACGGTACCGGTCGAAACGGTTCGCGTCGAAACAGTACGCGTCGAAACGGTTCGCGTCGAAACGGTACGCGTCGAAACTGTTCGATTCGAAACGGTACTGGTCAAAATGGTACGGGTCGGTTCGCGTCGAAACGGTACTGTTCGAAACGGTACGGGTCGAAACGGGATTCGAAACGGTACTGGTCGAAATAGTATGGGTCGAAACGGTTCGCGTCGAAACGATACGCATCGAAACGGTACGAGTCGAAATGGTTCAATTCGGAACGGTTCGCCTCGAAACGGTACGCGTCGAAACGGTTTGTGTCGAAATGGTACAGGTCGAAACGGTACGAAACTCGTCCCCACCCGAAACCTGCCCCGTTTCTTTAAGACACTAACCCACATCAACCCATTTCTTTAGTGTTGTCGACCCGCTTTGACCCGAAAATAACAAGATGGAATTTCAAGTGACCCATTGTGACCCATTTAGTTAAAATATCTTACCCAAACCAACCAATATAATTTTAAAAGTAACCCAAATTAACCCACTTGAAAGGCTTTGAGTCAAGATTGCCCTCTGTAAATTACACATCTTGTTGACATATTTACATTAATCGTAATCCCATATCGTTAGATTGTTGAGATTTCTATAAACAAGCAAATACTCTTTTAAGTTCTTCACGAGAAATTATTTAGGCTAGTATTATCTATCTATCTATCTACTATAATAAAAGAAGCTAAGTTTTGGACACGTGTCATTCATTGAAGGCATCCTTATATATATATATATACTTATCTTATATTAACTAAATAAATAAATAATAAATTATTATTAAATCTTATCATACTTTAGTAAAATATTATCCTTAAATCTAAATTGTTAGTTTAATATATTTTTAAAACAAATACCTCTTTTTCCTACTTATCTTATATTAAATATATAAATAATAAATTTATATCTATATCTATATCTATACTATATAATAAAAGAAACCAAGTTTCGCACACATGTCACTCATTGAAGCCATCTATTTTTTAGCCTATTAAAATTAAATAATTATTTAAAATTAAGTAATTATTTATGAGATATACGTAGAGATATACTATTTAATATATATAATTATGAGATATACGTAGAGATATAGTACAGATTAAAAACTTATTTAGAAAATATACTATTAATATTAAATTATTATTTTCATAATATATTTCCTTAGATATAGGAATATGTTACATTATAGTTTTATTATATTGTAGAGGGATTTTATTTTAATATTTACGTTTATACTTTTACATCCAAATTTAGGTAACATATTTAAATTGTCTATGACTCTTTATAATCAGTAATATGTTAAATCTGAAATTAATCAGAACTCAACTCGTGTATTACACTAGGATTTTTTAAAGATATAAGTTTTTTTATTATTTACTATATAAAATTACATTTATTCAACCCGTGTAACACACGGGGTTTTTTAAGACACAACTTTTTTTATCATTTACTATACAAAATTACATTTATCCAACCCGTGTACTACATGATGTATTTAAAAATATAATCTTTTATTATTTGATATATAAATTCAACCCGTGTAATACACAGGGTTTTTTAAAGATATAACTTTTTTTTTATAAATTACTATACAAAATTACATTTATACAACCTGTGTAATACATGAGTTTTTAAAAATATAACATTTTTTATTATTTGATATATAAATTAGATTTATTCAACCCGTACAATACACGGGGTTTTTTAAATATATAAAAAATTTATTATTTAGTATTTTTTTCATTATTTGATGTATAAAATTATATTTATTCAACCTGTACAACAATACAAGGGATTTTTAAAAATATAACTTTTTATTTTTTAGTATATAAAATTATATGTATTCAATCCATGTAATAAACAAAGTTTTTAAAGATATATTATTTTATTATTTAGTATATAAATTCACATTTATTCAGCCCGTGTATTACACGGGGTTCTAATCTAGTAGTTTTCTAAAGTAATTTGAAATTCAAGAAGTTGTAATCATATTACAAGATATAAATGTAATTTGTAGATTTATTTGTTTGAAATTTGAAAAAAAATGATTTTTTTGGTGAATTAATTTTGGCCGGAAAAACAATCCATTGGTAATAAGTCGGGAAAAAGTCAAAATCTAGTCGGAGAAATTAAAATTTGGCTGGAAATGTGGCATTAGTGAATCCGTCGGTAATAGTTCGTCGGTGTATCTGTTGGGGTTCAATCGGTAAGAGCATCACCCACGACCATTATACCGACAGAGCTTCACCGAGGGATACTCATCCGTGATGACTTTTTCATCCACATGTGTTCAACGAAAGTGTTCATCAGCCCAGTTTTCTTGTATTGGACTTTCTGCCAGAACGTCAACAAATTTACTTTTTTTTATCTTCCTATAATTAGTTATAACAGAAAAGGAAAGAAGACATGTTTAAATGATATTATGCTCTTTGACTAAACATTAATAAGGAAATTAATATTTTATAATTATATAATAATTTATTTAAGTACGTTGTCTTTAACTTTTTTTTTAACGACAAGACATATTCTTAGATACTTCTATACCTTTACATTGTAGGATTTGAACTCTTAACATTTTAGACAGAGAGCATCTTACCATCACACCATGTCTCTCAGAGAACCAAAACTTAGGTTAACTATCGACGAGTTCATCTATCTAGGTCAATCAAAATCGGAATCGGTGAACCAGTACAATAGTTAATTTGGATCAGCCACGTATATACTTGGTCAATATTGATCAACACTAGTTCAATCACAACTATAATTGGCCGTTCTAATTCAATCACAACTATACTTGGTTAATAATGTAAGATTAAATATATTATGTATTAATATTTAATCTATAGCCATTATAATCATTTACATAATATAGATCAAAATATATTATAACCTATTAAATAATTAGTTGGTAATTTGTTGATGGACCATATTACCCTTATTAACTAATTAGGTTTCATCCTGAGTGCTTATATAAGGAGAATTATGTGGAGGTTAAAGGGTTGCTCAATTACACAATTAGACACACCCCATTAGTCATAACATCATAATTCGACCTCCTCTCCTAAGCGATACCCTTTTCGGTTTTTCTAAGTCCCCATCATCAGTCAGCACCCTAAGGAGGAACCAGATCACGATGACAAGCATGTCAAACTCCATTACTGGATTCTCCAACGCACTGTCTGCTGTAACAGGTATGTTTTAATGTTTTCCTTCATGAATAAACAGAACTGATTTAACATGTGGTATCAGAGCATATGTTGATTAGTCGGTTCTGTTTTGTATCCGTAAATCTGGATTAAAAACTGGAAAACAGGATTTGAAAAAAACCATAATAAAAATTCGGTTTTGTTCATCCGAGATGCCATCTCGGATCTGTTCTATACATCTCGGATCGTTTTGTTTCATCCGTGATTACTATTCCGAAATCATAAATGTTCAAGAATTGATTAAATGAATGGAAAAAATTTCCAGATTTCGGATATATGATTAAGTTACTTTTATTTAGGGTTAGTTAAAATTCGAATTTTCCTTTATGATTTGGAATATGATTTGAATTGTTAAATGTTTCCCTAATTTTGATCTAATTTTGTCTATTAAGTTTTTTCGAAATCTTTTAAAAGGATAAACAGATTATGATTTCGAAATTTTATGATAAAAATAGATCAATGTTATAATTGGAAACTCTATCACAATTCTTAATTTTCGAATTTTCGGTTGTTATAACAATAAACAGCAACTGGATCGCACAAGATCAGATCACATAAGAGATGATCTGATCGCATAAGATAATCGCACAAGATCAGATCACATAAGAGATGATCTGATCGCACAAGACTGCATAATCGCACAAGACTTGTGGATCGCACAAGACTTGTGGATCGCACAAGGCATTCCTGATCGCACAAGTTTTGGGCCTTACCGATCGCACAAGTTTTTGGGCCTTACTAATCGCACAAGTTTTGGGCCTCACTGATCGCACAAGTTTTGGGCCTTAGCTGTTCGATCCGCGCTAACGGGTAGTTTGCTATTAAATAATTGGTTTTGTACTTACTTAGTTAATTAATCAGAATCAGATAATGTTTTACAAAACCAAAATAGCTTAACTTGAATGATTTTTTGATATATCATTTCTGGCCAAAGCTGACTTGATACATCTACTTACCGTTCAAGTATTACGAAAGCTATGTTAAGTGTGCATCATAAGCATGAATGTTTTAATATCTGGCCAAAGCTGATTTAATTCTTTCATAGATGGCATACTTAACAAGTGCATAACTAAAGTGATTGTTTCAATTTCTGGCCAAAGCTGATTTGTTACAACCACTTTGCACATATGCTTTAATGATTACACTTCTGGCCAAAGCTGATTTGTCTTCGTTTAAGTAGAATTTTTTAACTAAGTCTATTATTTTGATGTTAGTAATAGACAATATCACAGCTTCATAATGTAAAATGGTCATTATTTATGCCTGCCTTAGTTAACGTGCCCTTAGATCACATTAGGACTTCTTCCTTAGTATCATAACTTGCTCATCTTATTTCCACTATCAGCACCCAACTGCGGGATTCCACTTTTGACTGGTGATAACTTTGCTGCATGGAAGGATGCTCTCATGCTTACACTTGGATTGCTGGATTTTGATTATGCTCTAAGAGAGAAAAAGCCAGCGGACCTTACCACTCAAAGTACTACTGCTGAGCAGTTAACTCATGACAAGTGGACTAGGTGTAACCGCATGTCTCTCATGTTTATGAAGCAGTCCATAAGCAATGCAATCAGGGGAGCTATTCTTGATTCTGAAGATGCTAAAACCTACTTGGAACATGTGGAGGCGCAGTTCAAAGGGACGTCTAAAGCACACGCTAGTACCCTTATTCTCAAGCTGGTGACAACTAAGTATGATGGGAGGAGCGGCATTCGCGAGCACATCATGATGATGAATGACATGGCCAATAAGCTGAAGGGGCTGGAAATGGAAATCAGTGATGGTTTCCTTGTTCATTTTATCATCACTTCGCTTCCCTCGTCCTTTGAAGCATTTAAGATCAATTACAACACTCAGAAGGAAAAGTGGACGATGAGTGAGCTGGTCGCCATGTGCGTACAGGAGGAAGAGCGCATGAGGATGGATCGCACTACTGATGTTGCCAATTTCACCACCTCCAACTCTAAGAAAAGGAAGAACAATTATCAGAGGAAGGATGCTTCAAAAGTCCAAAGGCCTAATCCTAATCCTAATACAAGTGCACCTTCCAGCTCTAAGAACTCCTCAGGCAGTCTCCGCTGCAAATTCTGTAAAAAGACAGGACACATACAGAAGGAATGCCCTGACTTTAAGGAGTGGCTGGCTAAGAAAGGTAACGATATTTTATGATACTTGAGTCCTATAATTTAAGTGTTCCTGCTAATTCTTGGTGGTTTGATTCTGGTTCTATGGTTCATGTTACCAATTCAACTCAGCGATTCCTTTCAATCCGGAAGCTGGAAAGAAACCAAAGAACGCTTAAGGTTGGGGATGATCGAGAATTAGAAGTGAAGGCCATTGGAACATTACAATTAGTTATGAAAACTGGTTTATGTATTAAACTTTATGATACCTTATATGTTCCTGAGGTAACTCGGAACCTTGTATTAGGACCAAAGTTAGACATGGACGGTTTTATTGTTTCCCATGGTCATCGCAAACTCTCTATCCTTTACGATTCTGTTCTTTATGGTACTGGTATTTTGGATGGTGGTCTCTATAGATTAGAACTAGAAGATAACTTTTCCAAATCTTTGTTGTCATATAACATTAATGAATCACTCACAAAGATGGAAGAGAAACGAGACTTAGAGACTTCATCCATGTTGTGGCATCAGCGTTTAGGCCACATTTCAAGAGAACGATTAAATCGTCTCGTAAAGGATGAAGTCTTACCTCCTCTCGATTTCTCTGATTTTGGAACATGTGTCAAATGTCTTAAAGGTAAAATGACATTTGCGAATAAGAAAGGTGCCACTAGGAGCTCTAATTTATTAGAACTCATTCACACTAACATTAGTGGTCCCTACCAAATCGCTGGCATAACAGGACATACTTCATTTATCACTTTTATTGATGATTATTCTCGTTATATGTACTTGTATCTAATTAAGGAAAAATCTGAATCTCTAACAACTTTTAAAGACTATAAGGCTGAAGTTGAAAAGCAATTAGATCGTCAGATTAAAGTTGTGAGATCAGATAGAGGCGGTGAATATTATGGAAGACATACTGATGTGGGTCAAGCTCCTGGTCCATTTTATGAGTTTTGTAAGGGCCAGGGGATTGTGAACCAATACACCATGCCTGGTACACCTCAGCAGAACGGTGTCGCTGAAAGAAGAAACCGTACCCTTATGAGCATGGTGCGCAGTATGTTAGCCAACACTAATTTACCATTATTCCTCTGGACTGAAGCGTTAAAAGCATATGTTCATATACTCAATAGAGTTCCTTCTAATTCTGTCCCTAAAACTCCTTATGAACTTTGGACAGGAAGGAAACCGAGTCTTAAATATATGAAAGTATGGGGCTGCATTGCTGAAGCAAAACTTTACAATCCTTTCCTAAGAAAACTTGACCCTAAAACAGTTACCTGTTTCTTTATTGGGTATCCTGAGAACTCGAAGGGTTATCATTTCTATTGTCCTTCCCATGTCACCCGTATTGTTGAAACCAAGCGTGCTGCGTTCCTGGAGGATTTCAAGGTCAGTGGGAGCAGTACCAACCCTTACGAAGAATTGCAAGAAGTACAAGACGCGGGGGGGGGGGGGGGGGGGGAGAGACTCGGCGCTTACCATTACTCCGATTACTCCTCTTGTACCCAATGAAACTACTGCACCTGAAGCTACTGCACCAACTCCAAATTCACCTCTACAATCAGAACCCATTATACCTCATGACGAAGGCACGTCAAACACTCATAACCACGACAACGCTGAACCCGATAATCCACTCAGGAGGTCATCTAGGCAAAGAAGGCCTACTAATTGGGATGATTATGTTACCTACCTGACTGAAATGGATCCCAGAAAGCTCAATGATCCTATCTCTTACAATGAAGCCATTAGCAGTGATCAGTCTTCTTAATGGAATAAAGCGATGATTGATGAGCTTGAATCCATGAAGAAAAATGACGTTTGGGATTTGGTAGAATTACCCAACGGAGCCAAACCCGTAGGATGTAAATGGGTATTCAAAACAAAACTGGATCCGAATGGTAACGTTGAACGCTACAAAGCGAGATTGGTTGCAAAGGGCTACACTCAGAAAGAGGGAATTGATTATCAAGAGATGTTTTCACCTGTCTCTCGTAAAGATTCATTAAGGATCGTCATGGCCCTAGTAGCTCATTTTGATTTGGAGTTACATCAGATGGACGTTAAAACCGCTTTCCTTAACGGAGATTTGGACGAAGATGTTTACTTGAAACAACCTGAAGGCTTTAAACCTGAAGGTCAGGAGCATCTAGTCTATAAGTTGAAGAAATCCATTTACGGGTTAAAACAAGCATCACGTCAATGGTACCTCAAGTTTGATGAAGTCATGAAGAAACAAGGTTTTATGAAGAATCAAGTGGATCAATGCACCTACCTCAAGATGAGTGGGAGCAACTTTACTATACTTGTCCTTTACATAGATGATATTCTATTGGCAAGTAATAGTTTAGACATGTTGCATGAGTCGAAGCGGTTACTCTTGCATAACTTCGACATGAAAGATCTTGGAGATGCTTCTTACGTCATTGGCATCGAAATTCACCGAGATAGACACAAAGGGATCTTAGGACTGTCCCAAAAGGCTTACATAGATCGTGTCCTTACACGATATAACATGCAACAGTGCAAACCCTCCGTCGCTCCAGTAGTTAAGGGAGATGTTTTCGGTTCATTCCAGTGTCCGACAACAGAGGTTGAGAAGGAGCAAATGAGCCAGATACCTTACGCGTCAGTAGTCGGGAGCCTGATGTATGCTCAAGTCTGTACTCGCCCAGATATTGCTTATATTGCTGGAATGCTAGGCCATTATCAGACTAATCCTGACCTAGATCACTGGAAAGCAGCTAAGAAGGTACTTCGATATCTGCAAGGGACGAAAGACTATAAACTGACTTATAGAAGAAGTGATCATTTAGAAGTGGTGGGCTATTCTGATTCTGACTTTGCCAAGTGCAGAGATGACAAGAAATCCACTTCGGGCTATATCTTTATGTTAGCAGGCGGCCCTATCTCATGGAAGAGTCATAAACAACAGTTGACCACAACTTCCATGTCACACCCCGATTTCCACGTATATCACCGGTGGGCCCGGTGGGGGATTATCGTGACGCAGTTGGCAACAATATAGTCAAACCACAATATATAAATGCACAGCGGAAGCATAAAGATAAATATTATCCAACCATTTATTGTAACATCGATTGTATCACATATAGTTGAATAGTATCCACAGGAGGGATCAAAATAAATAAAAATGTTGTTCAACAGATAAGACATCAAGCTTGCGAGACTTCTTAAGATGCAAAGGAGCTATTGCCAGCCGATTACGTGTAGTACCTGCACTTAATCTTTTTGGGAAAATACGTCAGTTTACACTGGTAAATACATTCAACCGACACTTTTGTAAAATGTTTAATAAAATTGATTTGAATGCACGAGGCACAAACTCTTTTATAACTTGGGAGAATTATTTAAAATTATAATCTTGTGAACGAATTACATGTTCCTTTTATGCGTTCAGTAGCCCGGATCTAGTCCAGGTTAAAGATCAATAGACACACCACATTGCGTAAAACCGAGGTGGGTAAACCATCGGCTACGTCTTTTAATAATATAGACATAATACCGGGTGTACGCCTACACCCGACTGTCAAGGTCGTGGCCATTTCTTCGAATGATGCCAAGGATATCCGGGACATGGTCATTAACCCCCCAAAGGCTTTTAAGTAACAAGACTGTTTAAATGAGCCGATCAAATTATTCAATTAACCACCTAAGCGATGGAAGATTTGATGCTCAATCAAGCGGTATTTATATACCGTAACCCAAGCCCGTATAAGGGAAATTAAGTTAAAAGTATTTACCTTTGCAAGTATTGTCCTTAATCGATTAAATCACAGATATCTTTTACTGGGGCTCCTATTCTGGAACGAAGGTTTTAAAATAACCTATTAGAATCCTAACGGGTCTTTATATTAGCCGTAGCCTAGACCGGTTAGTTTCGAGGGATAGATACGGTTTAATCGCGTGAAAGGCGAAAACCGAGAATGGAATGTGATTCTGACCCCAACAAGTTCGGAGACTTGTTTTATACGGGTTTAATATTCACACTCTGAATCTTGGGGTCAAACCGATATGGTTTGACCCGTATCGGCTAATTTATGTAAACTAGTTACATAAGCCGAACCGTGCGCGCAATAGGCGCAACGGGTAACCATGGGAGTCCTACACTCTTTTCCTAAGTCAATATACTTTAAAGAGGTTGTGGTATCAGTAGGATACCTTCCATAATGCCCGTAACGAGTTTTAGTTTATTGTACGCCCCGTAGGGGTTTTCCGGTCATTTTAAAGACTTTAAAAGGGCTTTCTGAGTTCTACAGGAAACCTGAGTTTCCCGATCAGTTTAATAAGTCTAAAATACCTTATTTATCATTTAAAATCAGTAGCAACTGAAATCGGGTCAAAAAGACCTTGTAGAACTCAAGTTTTGGCCGAAAAGGGCATATTCGGTATTTACCGAACCGTAGCCATAACCGCAGGTTATGAGCAGGTTAAAATTTATTAAAAATCTTCAAAAATCCCTAAATATTATTTTACAACAGTGAGCAAAAGGTTTGGTGTCGAAATTCTGGATTAGGTAGGCGTTATGCTAATTGCGCCGTTTATTACTAAAGTTTCTTATAAATGCGCTTTTTAGCATAACTCCTATTCTAGACCTCGGATTGGCGTGAAACTTTAGGGACATGCTTAGAATTTAGTAAGTAAGGTTATGGTCCCTTCACGTGTCCGAAATACTCGTTTTATTTTAAAAAGGGCGTTACGGTCAACTTTTAAGTAATTAACGGAAATGCGTAAAAGACTCGGACAAACAACGAACCGGTCACAGAGGGTGATACCATCACGTGACCTGGTCCTAAGAGAGTCCTAAAGCATATCTACATTGTACTAAAACGGGTCAGAACTGAAGTCAAATCAAAAGTCAAACTTTTGCGACATTCGGCTCCGAACCGGGTCAATATATCAAATGGCCGAATCAAACGAGCTTAGACAAGTTAATATACTTAATATCATGTTTTATGAGTGTTCAAACAGGTTTCATACCATTTATATTACAGATTATGCAAGAATCGCAAAAAATGGCTTTCTGTTGACTTTTTAAGCATACGTTTGACTCGACATTTGAACTAGTTAGAGTGGTGATCAGGGGGAACCCTTTTAGAGGTTTATTACCCACATAAATACCAACACATAACTACTTTTGATTCGAGATGTGACTGAGCCATTGTAGACTAATCTCGAAGTCAAACCGTAATTACGACGGTTTGATTTTTTAGCTATATACTAAGCAAAAACTAAACCACAAAAGATTAGACAACTTACAGAGGGTTAGTGCACGACTTAGAATGAGAGAGTAAAGCTTGAGAGCTCCAAGAATGATCAGAAGGTGAGTTTTTGAGGTGTGTTCTAATAGTGAACTATGAATGGCCTTTTATAGTGCAAGATGGGCCTTAAGATCATTACAACACATCCTATAAATGAGTATGGATCAATGGCAGGTGTCCTAAGGTGCTATGAGTAGGGGACGCCCATACCTCTGGGAAACCCATTCATATATGTTTTACCGCTTTAAACAGCTAACAGCCAACTTTCTGTCGCTGGGCATCGCTTACGGACCGTATGGCTTGGGCCTTGCGGTCCGTAAGCCTGTGGCGGAGACAAGCTTAATCATTCACCCCTTTACGGTCCGTAAGGCAGGACCCTTTCGGTCCGTAAAGGTCGTTTTTAAATCTTTTTCAATCTTTTGTAATGATTAATAAAATCCTTGTAATTAGTAACGAAATCTTTGGTAATTAATAACCTGACCTTTCGGGTTTGAAGGGGTAACTTTGCGATTTGGCCCTCGATTATTTACAACTAAGGGCCTCGTATTATTTACCCGCACCGTTAAGTCCCCGGTCATCTTGTTGATTATTCGGAAAGCCTTAACTTTCATTGTTGACGCTTTTAACCCTTTTTGTACGAATTTGATCATAACTTTCTCGTTTTAAAACGGAACTTCGCGGAATTTATATAGTACATTCTAGTGAGCGTATTTTACTGTTACAAAGCCTCGGGTACGTCAAAGGGTCACTCAGAGGTATAATTAAACATGTTGACACAGTTAACCCCTGTAACTTGTAATCTCTCACATTCTTCTGCGTTTCGCTTCCGTACGATCCATGATTTATTCGTTTGAAGGTACTAGCATGGTTTAGGGTTGCTATACAGTATACTTACCCTTGTTTGACATTTATAACCCTCGAATTTACATACTTTCAAGGTTTGTCAACATTAGTCCTTTATTAATATTATACGCCACATGTAAACTCAAGACACGTGTCAATACATTATTGGACGCAAAATTTCGAGGTGTTACATCCTCACCCCCTTAAAATAAATCTCGACCCGAGATTTACTCAAACAAATAAGGATATTTCTCCTTCATCGTGGATTCAACTTCCCACGTGAATTCGGGACCTCTCCGGGCATCCCATTTAACCTTTACTATCGGCACATGCTTTCTTCGAAGCTTTTTCACCTGTCGGTCTTCAATCGACAAGGTCTTCTCCACAAACTTCAAGCTCTCATCTATATGCACATCTGTGTGTGGGATCACTAATGATTCATCAGCGAAGCACTTCTTTAGATTGCAGATGTGGAACACATTATGAATTCCATTGAGCTCTTCCGGTAAGTTCAATTTATAGGCAACTGACCCGACACGTTCGATAACCTCAAAAGGTCCTATGTATCTCGGGCTCAGTTTACCCTTCTTACCGAAACGCATCACCCCCTTCCAGGGTGATACCTTTAGTAACACTTTTTCACCTACCTCAAAGTGAAAATCCTTACGCTTCGGATCAGCGTAACTTTTCTGCCTATCACAGGCAGCTTTGAGACGTTCCCGAATCTGGACAATCTTGTCCGTTGTCTCGAAAACTATCTCTGGTCCTGATAATTGGACCTCTCCCACTTCCGCCCAACAAACAGGCGATCTACACTTCCTACCGTATAATGCCTCGAAAGGCGCAGCCTTTATGCTGGTATGGTAGCTATTGTTGTAGGAGAATTCGATTAGTGGTAGGTTCTTATCCCAACTACCACCTAAATCGATAGCACATGCCCGCAGCATGTATTCTAATGTTTGAATAGTACGCTCACTCTGACCGTCTGTCTGAGGATGGTAAGCCGTACTGAAATTCAAACGCGTGCCCAATGATTGTTGGAAACTCTTCCAGAAATGTGACGTGTATCTAGTATCTCGATCAGAGATAATAGACACAGGTATGCCATGTAAGGCTACAATCTTATCAACATATAACTGGGCCAATGTATCGGAGCTATAAGTCTCCTTGATGGGTAAGAAATGAGCTGACTTAGTCAGTCGATCGACTATAACCCATATTGTGTCGTTTCCTTTGCTCGTTTTTGGTAACTTGGTGATAAAATCCATAGTTACACACTCCCATTTCCATTCAGGAAGTTCAGGCTGTTGTAGCAAGCCAGATGGCTTTTGATGCTCAGCCTTGACTTGCGCACAAGTCAAGCATTTGGCTACATAAGCGGCTACAGACTTTTTCAAGCCTATCCACCAATAGTTTGCCTTTAAATCCTGATACATTTTATCTGCTCCAGGATGGACAGAATATTTGGAACTATGGGCTTCCTGGAGGATAACATCTCGTAGTCCTCCATAAATAGGAACCCATATCCGCCCATTCAATCTCAAAACTCCATCCTTGTGAAGAGTTAACTGCTCCTCAATTACTCCTAACCTTTCCTTAGGATAATTAGCTTCCAACACAGCCTCTCATTGTGCAGCTAATATCCTTTCAATCAAGTTATTCTTTACTTCAATGCTCTTAGCATTGATTCAGATGGGTTTCATCCTTTCTTTCTGGCTCAGGGCATCAGCGACTACATTCGCCTTGCCGGGATGGTATCTGATCTCACAATCGTAATCATTTAAGGTCTCCATCCAACGGCGTTGCCTCATGTTTAGCTCCTTCTGGTTGAACAGATGTTGAAGGCTCTTGTGATCTGAATAGATCACAAACTTGATTCCGTATAGATAATGCCTCCACAGTTTTAGTGCGAATACAACGGCACCCAACTCCAAGTCATGGGTGGTGTAATTCTTTTCATGCACCTTCAACTGTCGTGAAGCATAGGCAATAACCTTGCCTTTTTGCATGAGCACACACCCCATGCCAGTGTGTGACGCGTCGCAGTAAACTACGAACTCTTCTGTACCTTCCGGTAGTGTCAACACAGGAGCGTTGCTCAGCCTTTGCTTTAAGATATCAAAGGATTCTTGCTGCTTAGGGCCCCAAACAAATTTTTCCTTCTTCTTGGTCAGGGAGGTTAAGGGCGCAGCAATCCTTGAAAAATTTTCAATAAATCTCCTATAGTATCCTGCCAATCCCAGAAAACTACGAATTTCGGTAGGCGTCTTTGGCTCCTGCCAATTCATGACCGCCTCTACCTTAGCGGGATCCACCTGGATACCATGCTCGCTTACGACGTGTCCAAGAAATTGGACTTCTCTTAGCCAGAATTCGCACTTGGAGAATTTGGCATAGAGTTTCTCGTGATGCAGCAGTTTGAGAATACATCGTAGGTGTTTCTCATGGTCAGCTTTGTTCTTTGAATAGATAAGAATGTCGTTGATGAATACGATGACGAATTTGTCTAAGTACGGCTTGCAGACGCGATTCATGAGATCCATGAACGCAGCCGGTGCATTTGTGAGCCCAAAAGGCATCACTAGGAACTCGTAGTGACCGTAGCGAGTCCTAAATGCTGTTTTGTGTACGTCTTCATCTCGGACTTTCAACTGATGGTAGCCCGACCTCAAGTCGATCTTTGAGAAGTAGCTAGCCCCTTGTAATTGATCAAACAAATCGTCGATTCTTGGCAATGGATATCTATTCTTTATCGTGACCTTATTAAGTTCACGATAGTCGATGCATAGACGCATCGATCCGTCCTTTTTCTTAACAAAAAGGACAGGTGCTCCCCAGGGAGATGAACTCGGTTTAATGTAACCTTTTGCTAACAGTTCATCTAGCTGGGTCCTCAGTTCCTTCATTTCAGTCGGTGCTAGCCGGTAGGGTGCTCTAGCAATAGGAGCTGCTCCAGGGATGATATCTATTCTGAATTCCACTTGCCTATCTGGTGGCAACCCAGGTAGATCTTCGGGGAAAACTTCTGGATACTCCGAAATGACAGGAATGTCCTCTATCCTTGGTTTGGGCTCTTCGATAATCACTTGTGCCATGTAGATGACACAGCCTCTTTTTAAGCATCTTGAAGCTTTGAGCATAGTTACGTTCTCGGGCAATCCATACTGCGTATCCCCTCGAATGGTGAGCGATTCACCATTCGGGGTCTTTAGCACAATTTGTTTTCTATTGCAAACGATCTGGGCCTGGTTGTGGGACAACCAGTCCATACCCAGAACGATGTCAAAACCAGCCAGATTAAAGGGAAGTAGAGATAGAGGAAAAGAATGGTTCTTAATGGATATCATACATCCCTCTAATATAGTGGAGACGGTTTCTACAGTGCCGTCTGCTAGCTCTACCTCGTATTTCACATTTAGGGTTTTGATAGGCATGTTCAGCAATTTGCAAAATTTTTGGTCTACAAAGGATTTATCAGCGCCTGAATCGAAAAGTACTCTTGCAAATATATTATTCACGAGAAAAGTACATGTGATTACGTTGTCGTCCTGCAACGCTTCCTTCACATCCATTTTGAAGACTCTAGCGTTATTCTTTTTGGTTTCCTCGGTCTTCTTGGCGAGCTTGGGGCAGTTGCTCCTGATGTGCCCCTTCTCACTACAGTTGTAGCAGGTCGCGTCTTTAATCTTTTTACAGTCCACAGTCTTGTGGTCTTTGGACTTGCACAGTCCACAAGCATGGTCTTTGACTGGGACTGTGAGTTCGACCCAAACCTGCACTTCCCAATGTGGAATTTTTGGCAGTTTTTGCACTTGGGCTTCTCTCCGGATTGTTGCCCATCTTTTCTCGACTCGGTCCCTCTCTTGCCATCACCGTTCCCACGATGTTTCTTTCCCGACCTTCGTGAGGTATCGTCCTCACGCTTCCTCTTCTCGGCCTCCTTGTTCCTCAGCGCTCTTAGTCGGACCGCGTCCATCGTGAGGGACAAAGAGAGGTCAGTTACTGACCTGAAGGTCGTTGGCCGAGAGGCCTTCACACTAGCCTTTATCGCGGGTTCTAACCCCCCGATAAAACGAGCGATTCTCCTTGGTTCCGGGGTTACTAGATATGGAACCAAGCGAGACATCGTGTTGAAGCTCGTCAAGTAGGCCTGGCAGTCCAGATTTGTCATCACCAATGACACAAAATCGGACTCTATCTTCTCCACCTCATGCTGAGGGCGGTAATTTTCTTTGATGAGATAAACGAATTCCTCCCACGTCATGCTGTAAAGCACAGCTTTTCCCGAGGCCTGAACCAGCGCCCTCCACCAAGCTAGGGCCTCGCCCTTAAACGACTGCGACACAAACTTCACTACATCCCTTTCCGCGCAGCCACTGATGTCCACCACAGTGTCCATCTCATCCAGCCATGTCATACATTCGACGGCACCCTTCTCCCCCGTAAAGTCTCGGGGTTTACAAGACACAAAGTACTTGTATGTGCAGCCCCTGGCACGGGAAGTCAGTATACTCCCTTTCGCGACGAACACTATTTTCATTTGACGAGTGATTGTCGTCGTCCTTCTTGGGCTTGGACGAGTGGTTATCGTCGTCCTTCTTGGGCTTGGATAGTGGTTTGCTGTGGGATTTTGAGTGTGTCTTTGGCTTTGATGGTGGTTTGGAAACTGTTCTGCTTCGAGATTCTGTATATTGTCGATCTAGAGCTGCTTGCACAGCGTTGTCGACGAGAGCCTTGAGTTGAGCACCCGTTAAATTTACTTGGGCATTATCATACTCATCTTCACTTGTGTGACTATTTTCTCCATTTGGATTCGCCATAGCAGCTTGTATCTGCTGCAGAAGATAATGAAAATTTTTTATTTAGGAGTTTATTATTGAATTGTCTTTTATGGCAATTCCTTAACCATGGTAACGAAGACCATATCCGGTTAATTTGTTACTCACTTTTTATTTAGGATTTGAATATACTTATCCTAATCACAATTAATATTGCTAGTGGCATAAAAGCCTAGTCACTAGGACGTTATTATAATATTAGCCGAGATTACAGAGAATCAAGGTATGAAGGTTTGAACCGTAGTTCTTTTACCCCCTTCTGACAGGGAGTCATAGACCACCACTGTCTTTTGTCTTATTATGACAGCAAATATGGCTCGTAGGCACTACATCACTAACGGATGTTTGATAATTCGGCCCTTAGGCACTATATCGCTTGACGGATGTTTAACAAGTGATCATCTTTATTGATGATTTAACCCATGATTTATTATATCATTAATTTGGGCTTTGGAATCCTTTAAAGGATTCTTGCATAAGAATGGCGTGTGCAATTTTAACGAATCACATCTGCCATGATTGTTAACATGCTTACAGAGGTTAACAGGGGATCTGAATCTTTTTAATTAGGTCTTACCATCTTGGCCGGATCTTAAAAGACACCTGGCTAGGTTTCACTCTGAAGATTCTTTATTTAGGCAGATCAAATTAAAAGGAATGGTTTTGATTTATTTCATGTATAGTAATAACAAAATGAAATTCATAATATAACATTCCATAATTTTAATACGATTACACACCGCCCTAAACGGGACTTTTAAACAGTACTTACCTACATAGAGGTTAAAATAAGAGACAAGTCCTCGCAGGGACTAATACAAGATAAGTGTCCACGCAGGGACTAAAAGATAAGTCCACGTAGGGACGGAAATACGATAAACGTCTACGCAGGGACTTATTTAAAATAACATTACATTAGAACATACATAAGGACTAATGGTCACGTTTCTTCTTCTTGCCCTTCAGTAGGTTTGCCAAGCCCTTGAGGAATCCTCGGTGGCTCTTACGTTCTTCCTCGAAGTCTCTTTCCACACGGCTTAAACGGTGGAGTATTTCTTCTTGTTCATGAGGAGAGAAACGTGGTTGTGGCGCCTGTTGCGGAACTGGAGGTCTGGGAGGTGCTGGATACCCATGAGCTGAGTAGTCCGGTACTCCCATGTTTCCAAGAGCTCCGTCGGGATAGCGAGCATTATACCTAGCCGCTACCACATATGGGTCGCGCTCATAGTTGTAGTTGTAATGTGCTTGCGATGACGGTTCGAACGGGTTGTAAGCCGATGGACCCATGTATGCAGGTATTGGGTGGTCATACCCAAATGGTGGCGAAGTTGGTGCAGCTGGTGCGGAGTTCGCCTCCTGTACAGGACTTGAAGGTCCTTCTTCTTGTAGTGGCGGGTAGTGGCTACTACTAGAGTGTCGAGGGGTGCTGAAGTGAAATTCCCCTCCCCGGGTGGACATACGAGCATTTGTCCTCCTACGCCTTGGCGGATCAGGCATTACTGGCTGTACCGGTGGCGGAGGTGGTGGCGTAACTGCCACGAAACGTGGATCCTCGGAGGGATCTTGCGGATGTTGCGGCTGTTGTGATGTCTGTGGCATGTGGTACCACTCGTGTTGATTAAAAAATGCCATGAAGCTATCTGGTCCCTGATAGGGTGTACCATGGAAGGATGACCCATCAGAGATTTCTATTGGATGCGTGGGCGTACCACGAGCAGGTTCTGTCGGATCAGTATCCTCGTCCATAAGATATTCGGAGAAGTGATCTTGTGGTCCTAATGGAACAAAGCCTGAAGGTTCCTGGATGTAGTCAGCTGGATTAAACTGACCTCTGAAGTATGGAGTAGGGTCGTCAAAATTTCGGTGCGATACCGAACACTGTAGAGGTATGAAGGAGGGTTGCGGGTTGTTGGGATCATTTTCGGAATTTGGCCCGAATGAGTGCCGGTATGATGGCGTCGAGCTATGCAAGGTGGAATGCCTCGCAGGTTCATAAAGGTCTCTTCGCCTTTGCGGTTCTTCACTCCTTGTGGTCGAAGGAGCTCGTGTGTTTGAAGGTCCGGCTTCGTGATCGTGATGAGTAACGATCTCTCCTCTGCCTCTTCTTCCCCTTCCTCTTCCTCGGAAAATCACTGGCGGCATATTTCCTGCTTTCAAAACTTTAAATAACAATAATAAAAGAAAAAGACAAACTTGGAATAACAATTCGAATTTGTCCTATGTTCTTGTCTAGAATCAAGTATGTGCAATTGTGTCATTGAGATTAAACACATTAGGATAGTGTTTAATTCACTCAATGTTGGCTCTGATACCAACCTGTCACACCCCGATTTCCACGTGTATCACCGGTGGGGGATTATCGTGACGCAGTTGGCAACAATATAGACAAACCACAATATATAAATGCACAGCGGAAGCATAAAGATAAATATTATCCAACCATTTATTGTAATATCGATTGTATCACATATAGTTGAATAGTATCCACAGGAGGGATCAAAATAAATAAAAATGTTGTTCAACAGATAAGACATCAAGCTTGCGAGACTTCTTAAGATGCTAAGGAGCTATTGCCAGCCGATTACGTGTAGTACCTGCACTTAATCTTTTTGGGAAAATACGTCAGTTTACACTGGTAAATACATTCAACCAACACTTTTGTAAAATGTTTAATAAAATTGATTTGAATGCACGAGGCACAAACTCTTTTATAACTTGGGAGAATTATTTAAAATTATAATCTTGTGAACGAATTACATGTTCCTTTTATGCGTTCAGTAGCCCGGATCAGTCCAGGTTAAAGATCAATAGACACACCACATTGCGTAAAACCGAGGTGGGTAAACCATCGGCTACGTCTTTTAATAATATAGACATAATACCGGGTGTACGCCTACACCCGACTGTCAAGGTCGTGGCCATTTCTTCGAATGATGCCAAGGATATCCGGGACATGGTCATTAACCCCCCAAAGGCTTTTAAGTAACAAGACTGTTTAAATGAGCCGATCAAATTATTCAATTAACCACCTAAGCGATGGAAGATTTGATGCTCAATCAAGCGGTATTTATATACCGTAACCCAAGCCCGTATAAGGGAAATTAAGTTAAAAGTATTTACCTTTGCAAGTATTGTCCTTAATCGATTAAATCATAGATATCTTTTACTGGGGCTCCTATTCTGGAACGAAGGTTTTAAAATAACCTATTAGAATCCTAACGGGTCTTTATATTAGCCGTAGCCTAGACCGGTTAGTTTCGAGGGATAGATACGGTTTAATCGCGTGAAAGGCGAAAACCGAGAATGGAATGTGATTCTGACCCCAACAAGTTCGGAGACTAGTTTTATACGGGTTTAATATTCACACTCTGAATCTTGGGGTCAAAACGATATGGTTTGACCCATATCGGCTAATTTATGTAAACTAGTTACATAAGCCGAACCGTGCGCGCAATAGGCGCAACGGGTAACCGTGGGAGTCCTACACTGTTTTCCTAAGTCAATATACTTTAAAGAGGTTGTGGTATCAGTAGGATACCTTCCATAATGCCCGTAACGAGTTTTAGTTTATTATACGCCCCGTAGGGGTTTTCCGGTCATTTTAAAGACTTTAAAAGGGCTTTCTGAGTTCTACAGGAAACCTGAGTTTCCCGATCAGTTTAATAAGTCTAAAATACCTTATTTATCATTTAAAATCAGTAGCAACTGAAATCGGGTCAAAAGACCTTGTAGAACTCAAGTTTTGGCCGAAAAGGGCATATTCGGTATTTACCGAACCGTAGCAATAACCGCAGGTTATGAGCAGGTTAAAATTTATTAAAAATCTTCAAAAATCCCTAAATATTATTTTACTACAGTGAGCAAAAGGTTTGGTGTCGAAATCCTGGATTAGGTAGGCGTTATGCTAATTGCGCCGTTTATTACTAAAGTTTCTTATAAATGCGCTTTTTAGCATAACTCCTATTCTAGACCTCGGATTGGCGTGAAACTTTAGGGACATGCTTAGAATTTAGTAAGCAAGGTTATGGTCCCTTCACGTGTCCGAAATACTCGTTTTATTTTAAAAAGGGCGTTACGGTCAACTTTTAAGTAATTAACGGAAATGCGTAAAAGACTCGGACAAACAACGAACCGGTCACAGAGGGTGATACCATCACGTGACCTGGTCCTAAGAGAGTCCTAAAGCATATCTACATTGTACTAAAACGGGTCAGAACTGAAGTCAAATCAAAAGTCAAACTTTTGCGACATTCGGCTCCGAACCGGGTCAATATATCAAATGGCCGAATCAAACGAGCTTAGACAAGTTAATATACTTAATATCATGTTTTATGAGTGTTCAAACAGGTTTCATACCATTTATATTACAGATTATGCAAGAATCGCAAAAATGGCTTTCTGTTGACTTTTTAAGCATACGTTTGACTCGACATTTGAACTAGTTAGAGTGGTGATCAGGGGGAACCCTTTTAGAGGTTTATTACCCACATAAATACCAACACATAACTACTTTTGATTCGAGATATGACTGAGCCATTGTAGACTAATCTCGAAGTCAAACCGTAATTATGACGGTTTGATTTTTTAGCTATATACTAAGCAAAAACTAAACCACAAAAGATTAGACAACTTACAGAGGGTTAGTGCACGACTTAGAATGATAGAGTAAAGCTTGAGAGCTCCAAGAATGACCAGAAGGTGAGTTTTTGAGGTGTGTTCTAATAGTGAACTATGAATGGCCTTTTATAGTGCAAGATGGGCCTTAAGATCATTACAACACATCCTATAAATGAGTATGGATCAATGGCAGGTGTCCTAAGATGCTATGGGTCGAGTAGGGGATGCCCATACCTCTGGGAAACCCATTCATATATGTTTTACCGCTTTAAACAGCCAACAGCCAACTTTCTGTCGCTGGGCATCGCTTACGGACCGTATGGCTTGGGCCTTGCGGTCCGTAAGCCTGTGGCGGAGACAAGCTTAATCATTCACCCCTTTACGGTCCGTAAGGCAGGACCCTTGCGGTCCGTAAAGGTTGTTTTTAAATCTTTTTCAATCTTTTGTAATGATTAATAAAATCCTTGTAATTAGTAAGGAAATCTTTGGTAATTAATAACCTGACCTTTCGGGTTTGAAGGGGTAACTTTCCGATTTGGCCCTCGATTATTTACAACTAAGGTCCTCGTGTTATTTACCCGCACCGTTAAGTCCCCGGTCATCTTGTTGATTATTCGGAAAGCCTTAACTTTCATTGTTGACGCTTTTAACCCTTTTTGTACGAATTTGATCATAACTTTCTCGTTTTAAAACGGAACTTCGCGGAACTTATATAGTACATTCTAGTGAGCGTATTTTACTGTTACAAAGCCTCGGGTACGTCAAAGGGTCACTCAGAGGTATAATTATACATGTTGACACAGTTAACCCCTGTAGCTTGTAATCTCTCACATTCTTCTGCGTTTCGCTTCCGTACGATCCATGATTTATTCGTTTGAAGATACTAGCATCGTTTAGGGTTGCTATACAGTATACTTACCCTTGTTTGACATTTATAACCCTCGAATTTACATACTTTCAAGGTTTGTCAACATTAGTCCTTTATTAATATTATACGCCACGTGTAAACTCAAGACACGTGTCAATACATTATTGGACGCAAAATTTCGAGGTGTTACATTCCACAATGATGGCAGAGTACATTGCTGTTTATAACGCAACCTGTCATGGAATGTTGCTTAGAAATCTGATCAGTGGACTCAAAATCGTTAATTCCATTTCTAGACCATTGAAGCTTTACTGTGATAATTCAGCTGCCGTTAGTTTCTCGAACAGTAATAGTTCGTCTGGAGCTGGTTTATATCTCGATACAAAATATCTATTTGTACGTGAACGAGTTGAGGAAAATAATCTTTGTATCGAGTATATTAGTACTAAGGATATGCTTGCGGATCCGATGATTAAAGGTCTCCCTCCTAAGGTTTATGAAGAACATGTTCGGAATATGGGATTTAGTAAAGACCTTATTTAAGCATATTGTACTAGCTTATGTTTTATGATTAATGAAATTTCCTCAGTTTGATTTTGTATGTCTCTTAGAATATGTTCAACCGGTATAATGGCATATAGACAAATAAAGTTACAAGTCAAACAAAGGGCTTACGCGTATTTTGATCATGACGATTAGGTTTTAAATTAAGGCTATAGTATGATTAATGGGGGTCCTGAGTCGCATAATGATTCAACGGCTGTATTTCTCTGCTATAGTACTTGTTTAAGGCTAAAATGAGTGTTAACTCCTGATCAGGCTTATCTAATACTCATAGTAAATGATTACTCGGCTAAGTGGGAGAATGTAAGATTAAATATATTATGTATTAATATTTAATCTATAGCCATTATAATCATTTACATAATATAGATCAAAATATATTATAACCTATTAAATAATTAGTTGGTAATTTGTTGATGGACCATATTACCCTTATTAACTAATTAGGTTTCCTCCTGGGTGCTTATATAAGGAGAATTATGTGGAGGTTAAAGGGTTGCTCAATTACACAATTAGACACACCCCATTAGTCATAACATCATAATTCAACCTCCTCTCCTAAGCGATACCCTTTTCGGTTTTTCTAAGTCCCCATCATCAATCAGCACCCTAAGGAGGAACCAGATCACGATGACAAGCATGTCGAACTCCATTACTGGATTCTCCAACGCACTGTCTGTTGTAACAGGTATGTTTTAATGTTTTCCTTCATGAATAAACAGAACTGATTCAACAAATAATGGTCAGTCACAACTATACTTGGTCAAAATTGGCCAGCGACAACCATACTTGGTTAATATAGGTTAATTACAATTATACTTGATAAATATTGCTTAACCACACCGTACTTACTTGATCCAGGTCAATCTTGCTGAACGCTAGTCATTCATGACCATACCTAGTCAATCTGGGTCAATCATAAGCATACATGGTCAATCTAGGTCAACCATAGTAAAAATGGTTATTCACAACCATACTTGCTCAATCTAGGTTATTCAAGTTCAATCATAATCATAGTTGGTTAATCTAGGTTAACAATGGTCAGTCAACTATATTTAATCAATATATGTCAATCTTAGTAAATGCCAATCATTTACAACCATACAGTTATACACAACCATACTTTGTAAATCTAGGTCATTAAAGGTAATCACAATCAAAGTTTGTCAATCTAGATTAGTTATGGTCAACAATGACCAATCATTGTCATACTTGATCAATCTAGGTGAACATTAATCATTCACAATCATACTAATCAATCTAGGTCATTCACAACCAGACTTTATATGCCATAGTCTTTCGAGATCAGTCGCAACCATATGTAATCAATCGCGTGTTGGTGTGTGTGTGTATATGAAATTGTATATACTACCATTCATGTTGTATATGTTTATCAAACTGTAAATTTAAAATGTGTATAATTGTAACACATACAAGATTGCGATAAAATTTGACGTTTAGTAACTATTATGACCAAGGGCGTAGCTTAGTGGGGCCATGGGGGAGGCGTCCGACCCCCCGAACTTTTCACTCGGTAGTGCCCGGTATGTAGTTTTCGTATATAATTTTTTAGGTATATACGTTTTCGACCCCCGGATTTTATAATTTTTGAGTAAATTACAAGTTTTGTCCTTTACGTTTACACCAAATTACAGGCGCTGTCCTTTAGCGCAAAAGTTGACAAGTTTTGTCCTTAATGTTATAAAATCTTGCACGTTATGTCCTTTAGCCCAAACCCAGTTAGAGTTTTTGGTTAAATTTGGTCATGTGACTTGCACATGGGGATATTTTTGTCATTTTATCTCTTCAGGGACTATTCTGTAAAATAAGTTATGTTTAGGGACTAGTTTATAAAAAAATATATTTATAAATAAAAAATATGCCCTGTCTCTCTAACAGATGCTTTATCTTCTCTCTCTCTTGTTAAAGCTACCACCGTCGATCACTATCACCTAGCATCCAAACGCTTGGTGGTGAAGAGATCAATGAAGGAGAAAGTCGTGACGGCGTCCATGGTGATTCCGGAGGAAGCACAGGCGGCGTCCATGGTGGTTCCGCAGGTAGCACAGGCGACGTCCATGGTGGTTCCGGTGGTAGCACAGGCGGTGTCCGGTGTGGCTCCGTCGCTGAACAACTTCTTGCTGAGCATTGGTGCATGTGAGCAGGTGAGATTGTGCTTGGTGGGATTTTGGGAGCCATCATTGGTGTTTTTAATTTTGATCCTAATCCTTTTTTTCTTTATGCTTTTCTTCTTGTTATTTCTATGTGTAATTTCTTTATATAAAAAATCTATAAGAGAAATTTAAATCCTATATGTTCTCTCTCTATCAAGTTGAGCGAACGAGTGGATGGGGGTGGAGGGTTTTAATGGTGGTGGTTGCTGATTTGGGTGGTTTGCAGGTTATTCGGGTTAGGGTTCCAGTGGGGGTGGTGGGTTTAATGGTGTTGGGACTGATTTGGGTTGTTGCAGGTTGGGGTTAGGGTTCCGGTGGGAGTGGTGATAGTGGAGACAGTGGTGGTAGTCTGGTAGAGAGAAAATAGTTGTGGCGGTTGTGGTTGAAGGTGGTTGTGGTGGTGTGTTGATGGATATGGTGGGTGAAGGAAAGAGACAGAGAATGGATGGTGGTTTTGATAATTTTTTAAAATATTTTGTTTTAGTTTTTTAAATAATATTAAATTAATGGGTAAAAAGACTAAAATACCCTTGTGTAATCTGATTTAACCAAAAAATCTAACTGGGTTTGGCCTAAAGGACATAACACGCAAGATTTTAGAACATTAAGGACAAAACTTGTCAACTTTTGCGCTAAAGGACAGCACCTGCAATTTGGTGTAAACATAAAGGACAAAACTTGTAATTTACTCATAATTTTTTTAGGTATATATGTTTTCAACCCCTCGGTCGGAAATCTCAAGCTTCGCTACTGATTATGACATATCTATTTTTACCTATGTAAATATTAAACTATAAAGAAACTAAATCAAGAAGAAAGTTTAGCATTTTGAAGTTAGAGTAAACTGCCATTTTGGTCCCTGTGGTTTGGTCAATTTTGCCACTTTAGTCCAAAACTCAAACTTTTTGCATCTGGGTCCCTGTGGTTTCAGTTTTATTGCCATTTTCGTCCAAAAATGAAATCAGGTCATATTTGTCTTATAAAATCCTGTTATTTTGTCATTTACCGCAGGGGCAAAACGATCATTTCTTTTTTATAAATAAATACCATATTTTATAAGACAAATATGACCTGATTTGCCCCTGAGGAAAATGACAAAATTGCAGGATTTTATAAGACAAGTATGACCTGATTTCATTTTTGGACCAAAATGGCAATAAAACTGAAACCACAGGGACCCAGATGCAAAAGGTTTGAGTTTTGGACTAAAGTGGCAAAAGTAACCAAACCTCAGGGACCAAAATGACAGTTTGCTCTTGAAGTTATCATTTTTCATTACTCAATATTATTTATCATGTTCCATACCTAAGATAAAATCATAAGAAGTTAATTCTAGCATCTCATTATAACTATCACTAACTAACCCAATACATATGTCAACAATTAATAGGCTCAAAACTAATACACACGAATATATAACATGTCATATGAGTAAAGAGGTGGTTGGAAGGTGAAATTCGGACTTAAATCGCAAGCTGAAAGAACCTGCCGCCAGTGGCGGACCTACCTTTTGGCCAGGGTGGGCGGCCGCACCCCTTGAAAAAAAAATTTAGTGTATATTTTAGGCAAAAAACCCGACCGCACCCCTTGAAAATATGGTTGAACATCTCATCCGCACCCCCAGAAAATAATTTCTGGGTCCGCCACTGCCTACCGCCCGTTAGTCCCCCATGCGAATCGTTTTGCTTCCCTCAAAATAAAATAAAATTTTCACACTTGAACTTGTAATGCTTGTTATTTAGGGCCTTTAACTTAATGATAAACATAATTTTAGGGTTCCAAGGTGTAATTTAGGCATGTTATAAGTGTGACATAAGTATGATTACAATCCGAACATGGTATAAACATAATGTGTGTCTCGGTTTTGTATAAACGTGTGTATTTGAGATTGATTATGTGTTGAGTATGCATGAATAAATATACGTGACAAAAATGTGATTCTCGTTGATCAAAGTCTCGGATTACAAGGATTGGAGTGAAATACGAATACAACCTTTCTAAAAATAGAAACTCTGAAAATACAAAGTGTTACATCACTGGTGCCTCTTTCTTAGAAAAAATCCTAACGTGTGGGAATATGTCAAAAAGGGCATCCCTGTCCAAGTCATGTCGGTACTTGAACCTCGGGAGCTCTTTACAATGCACTGCATGCTAGGGGTGTTCAGAATTTGATTTGTATTCGAAAAATTCGACTTGATTCGAACGATTAATAAAGTTTGAAATCGAGTTGATTCGTATTCAAGTCCAGTAATCGAATACGAATTTATGATTTTCAGTTTGATTCGATTCGAAATTCGAATCCAATTTTTATATATATTTTTAATATATATATATATATATACACACTCACACATATAACTTCTAAACTTGACTATGAACTACATCCATAAGTGATAAGCTTATTATTCATAACATTACCAAACCTAGAGATAAATAGCCCAAATTACTTATTTCTAAAATTTTACCTAGCTTAAATCGCTACCAGTTACCAACTTATTTTTAAATTTTGGTGTTTTGTCATATTGATAGTTAACTAATTTTGCAGATTATTATATTTTATGTTGTAAATAATTAGTTTGTCGTAGTTTAAAAAACTGAAAGTGAAATAATTTATTGTTCAGGGTGAATTTGAATTAAATCATTTTTTTTTCGAATTCGGTTCGAATTCGAGTTTCAAATACTAATTGAATCGAATACGAATTCAGGTAGAAAAAATAAAATTTCGATTTGAATCGAAAATTCGATTTGAATAATTCGAAAATTCGATTTGAATAATTTGAAAATTCGTTATTCGATTCGATGAACACACCTACTGCATGCCCCTCAAAGGAGTCCAAACACGCCTTATGACAAACATGGCATATCTCATCAATCAGAAATAATAGAATTATGAGGCGATAATTAAGAATAATACGGTACTCCACATGGCATATCTCATTAATCAGAAATAATAGAATCTCTACCCTTCCCTAACAGTCTTTCACCTTAATCATACATCTTCACGAAGTCATATCCTAAATTATATCAAAGAGTTATAAGTTTAGCAAATCATGTCTAACCCAATTATTAACAATAACCTACAAATGTGTCTCTATACATGAGATATAAGCTTTAAATATGTGGGAAAACATGTAGAATTGTGAAGCAAGAAAATATCTAAAATTTAATTATATAGAAATAAAAGGTGGGCCTTAAGACATTGCGTGGAACCAAACTTGTCCCTAGGGACGGAGGGTCGTTTTGGACAATACAAGTCTAACCAAGTAAATTTGTAAACTATATCACATGAGATCTTTGTAGGGTATGTGTCCTTTAATTTGATTATGATTGACACGTGTGGAACCCATTTCCGACCATCTTCAAGAGGAAGTATATATTTTTTTCGCTTGATGTATCATTTCCATGTAGTTATTATATTAAAAACTTTACACTTCTAATCATATAATAATATTGTTCATCATTTATTTAGTTTCAAATCTGACCAAATGCATGTTTGTGTCCATTGTAGATTACAATTCCTATCATGGGTGGATATGACAACTATCAAGCATAAAATATAACATAATATATTCATCTGTATAAGATAGTTTTGTTCAAACTATTCCTCATGTTTAAAGACATTTATAATCAAGAACGTTGCACAATACAACTCAGATGAGTAGCTGGTCCATATGCTAGGCACGAACCATAAACAACAATTGATCTTATGATTCTAAATACGTTTTATGTATTTGGATCATACTGATAGAAACACACTTATGAATAAGTGTTCAAATAAGTTATGAATAAGTGTTCAAATAAGTTATGAATAAGTGCTCAAGTATTATGATACTTAAATAAAATGGGATACTATGTGATTTATTTTGTGTATGTATTAAACTCTATCAGTTGAAAGCGTGTTTACTGATGATACGCGGGTGAAACAAGTGTGGTGCTTCACATATGTTTTTGTCTAATAATTATAATAAAGGTTGATACACAAGCAAGCAAACTGCAAACGTAGATATGTGGCCAATGATTCACGTATTTTATATTACATGTTTTGTAGAAACAATAATATATGGCTAAAAAATTATTTTTATTTATTTTATAAAAGTGATTTTCTTATGGTAGATTTTTGTTATCAAATTCGACAATGTTTTACGAAATATATAGACTAGTAAAATGTGGAAAAAGGGAAATTGTGATGGGGGGTTTTCTATTAATTTGTGGCATCCTTTCGGATATTAAGGATTGCCTTTATACTGTATTCATATTTTTTCAAAGAAAACTAAAATGAGTTCTTATATTTAAGGAGAATTCAAGTAGAATTCTTATATTTTTGTTTATGGATAAGGAATAAGATGTGTGAGTATTTAAAAAAATAAGAGATAAATTTATGGAATAGTAATTTTTAGTTACATCCTAAAGATAAAGATAAGTAATGGAGTGTAACAACATTCACATTCCATTCCATTCTATTCTATTTAATTTAATTAAAAAACATTTATACTTTTTTCTAAATTTTGTAATTTTTATAAAACAACACACATCTCATTTTTCATTTATATCTTCATCTTTTTTACAAATACTTATTTTAGTATTTTTTTTCTTTCTTATACAACAATTTAGAGAGTAATGAGTACGAAGCTATCAAATATAAAGAGTCGGTGTTACTCTCTACTAATTGAGAGAACAATAGAGAATGAGATGTAAGAGCATTCACATCTACGATACTTTCTATAATTTAACTAAAGTAAATTACTATTTTGTCCCCTGTGGTTTATCAGTTTAATGTCACACCCCAACCGATGGCGGAATCATCGAGGCGTGACACTGAGCGAACAGATTGTTCAAGAGAATCCACAACAACTATTAAGTGACACTATTTATAAGGTTTAGTATCCCATACTATTAAATCCATTACAGATATTCAGTCTCAAAAACAAATCCATTCCGACAACTCAGATTCTATTTAGTGGGTTTCTAGACTTCCTAACTTGATTCCAGCATAACATCCAAATCAACCTGTCACATACGTTAAAATAAAGTCAATGAGTACAAAAGTTTGCATAATAATAGTATGAAAAGCGTTTACGCATAACCAGCATGTAACACGTAACGGGCGATGCATGTAACTATCAACAATGATACAACCTAACCACGAGACTGCATTGTAGAGTATGCGCGACACATGTTCACCGAAGCGAACACGTGAAGTAAAGTAATGTGATCCCTAGCAACCCCTGTCACAACAGGTGCTGAGTCCAAACTATAGTACTATCGTTGCTAGAGGCGGTCTAGTGTAACGATGTATAAGCATAGTAACAAGCATTCAACAAATCACGTATAGCATGCAGGAGCAGTTAGCATTTATGAAGCATTTGCGTTGTGTGTTGTGTTTTGATATAGAACGTATGTAACACCCAAAAGTGCGTTAAACGAAAATGGGTTTGAGTATACTCGCAGTGTGTGTTTATCACGTAAACACAACCTGATTGAAGGGAGCGCGTTAGGTCAGCCTGTGCACGGAAACAGAAGCATAAGTATTCTTCAAGGCTGCTCAGAGTATAAACAACGTGTCGAGCGGTTTAAGTGTTCAACAGTCTATCCAAACGGATGAGTCCTATCCGAACGGATGGTCATCCGGACGGATGGTCATCCAGGCGAATGGCCATTCGAATAGGCTATGGTTTGTTTGTGAATTGTTAAAATTCAAAGTTTTGTTAAAAGCGTTTAAACAATGGAAATTATCAAGGTCGGGTCATCCGGACGGATGGCCATTCGGGCGGATAGCCATTCGAGCGAGTGATCTTGTAGTTGAAGTTTTTTGTAAAATTTTCTAAGTAAAAGTTTTAAGTTAACGAGATGGCGTGACGACGTGTCAAACAACGGAAAAATACCAAGTCCAGTCCATTCGGTCGGATGGGCCCAACCCATTCGAAAAAACATGTTGTTCTTAGTGGAGATTCATGTTTGACCCGTTAATCGGTCCATCTCCCTGGTGGAAATCCGTTTTCGAGCCGGCTTTCGACTAAGGAACGAGTCGAGAGTCTGATTGAGTCCAGATTCCATCGGAATTTGTGTAAAAACTGAAGGAAAGTTCAAAACAAGTTGCAAAAGTATGGAAATCTTGCATAACTTAGTTGAAAAGTGTGAAAATCCTTTAGATCTGGAACCAATCTCGATTGAATGGTGCTCCTCAACAGTTTTCCTAAGCAAACCGAGTGGAAACCACATTCAAGATGTCCAAATCAGATGATTCCGGGAAAAAGTTTAAGTGCGTGTGTGATTTTGATGAAGAAAATGGAGTAGAAGTGATTAGAGATGAGGATTGATGAAGATTTGAGAGAAAAAAACTTACAAATTGGCCTAGAATCGCGACAGAGTCTTGGGGAGCGGATGAGAGTGTCAAAGTCTGAGAATGAGGGTGTACGGCTAGTATTTATAGGGGGAGGGCGGGGGTTAAGTCGGTTGTGAGTGGCAGCTGTTCGGATGGCTCCATCCGGTCGGATGGTCATCCGGGCAGATGTTCATTCGGACGGAAGGCCATTCGGACGTCCTTGTTTGTGCGAGTTAGTTTTCCAACTTTGGTTCGTTTGTTAAGCGTTGCGTTGCATTTAATCGAGTTGCGAGTGAGCGTTTGAGCGTACAAGCGTTGCGTTGATAACCACATAACATTCAACAAATAATCACACAAATAACACACATAATATAATTAAATCCGCGTTTCGAGTCTGCGTTGAGTTTGCGTTGCGCTAGCGTTTAGTCCAAATAAGCGATGTAATCAAGCGATAAAATGTGTTTAAGTAGTAAGCGTTATAATAATCATTATAATATGCGATAATCGTGATTAAGTAAGTATTGTAATATGCGTTTAAAATGCGTTAAAATATAGTTTAACCCATTGCGTTAATCGAATCCCAAGAGTACAAGCGTTTACGAAAGAAATAACAGCGACAGGTAACGATCCGAAAAGTCGGGTTGTTACATTTAACTCTTTCAGTCCAAAAAGGAATTTTTTTGACATATTAGACGTTGAGATTGCATTCTATAACGGTTTTGACCCCTCATACTAATCATGTTACTTTTTTCTAGTAAAGCCTAAGGGTATTATGGTCCTCTTATAACTTAGGGGTTGTTTATGCAAGTTATAAAGTTCTTTTAATATCTTTATTCATGTAATTACTTAATATTTTTTTCTTCACGATTATTATTTAACAAAATACGTTTTAAATTTAGCAAAATTTATTTTTTATTATAAATTTCGTCTTAAAAAAATGTTTTTAACCTTTTTAAAACCGTTTATCTTTTTTAAAATCGTTCATTTTTACACTGTTTGTTTTTAAAATCGTTCTTTTTTAAGAACTCATTTTTTTATAAATTAAATACTTTAAAAAATGAACGATGTTTAAATCAAATGAATTTAAAAATGAACAATTTTAAACAAATGAACAGGTTTTTCGAAGATCTAAAAAACGGCGTTTATAAAAATAAAGCAAAAGGTACTAGAAAAATATGTTAAAAATATAAGGTTTTAAAAAGCGTATGGTTTTAATAAATAAAAGGTTTAAAAATGAACGAATTTCGAACAAACAAACGGTCCAAAAAATGGAAGACTGTAAAAAAAATAATGAGTTAAATGTCATTTTAGTCCATATGGTTTGGGCCAATTTGCAAGTTTAGTCCAAAGGTTTCATTTTTCGCCTGTGGGTCCAAAAAGGTTTCACTGTTGCCATTTTAGTCCACTGGGTTACCTTTATCCATTTTTTATGTTAACGAGAAAGACAATTCGGTCATTTTATATGTAATTCTGTTAACTAGAAGGGCAAATCGGCCATATAAAATGATCGAATTACCCTTCTCATTAACAGGAAAAAATGGATGAAGTTAACCCAATGGACTAAAACGGCAACGGTAAAACCTTTTTGAACTCACAGTCGAAAAATGAAACATTTGGACTAAACTGACAAATTGGCCCAAACCACAGGGACTAAAATGGCATTTAACTCACAGATGATCAACTCGAATAACGCTTAAAAAAATAAAAGGTACGTTTTACAAAGAACGATTCTAAAAGAAACGCTTTAAAAATAAACGGTTTTAAAAATAAACGACTTTAAAAAATGAAAAATTTTAAAAATATAAGGTTTTAAAAAGCGAATGATTTTAGTAAACAAAAGGTTTAAAAACAAATAAATTTCGAACAAACAAACAGCCCAAAATGGAGGATTTTAAAAAAGATAAACGATTCAAATAACGTTTTAAAAATAAAAGTAAATGCTTTACAAAAACGATTCTAAAAGAAACGTTTTAAACATAAACGGTTTTAAAAATGAATGACTTTAAAAATGAATTGTTTAAAAAGTTTTAAAAAGATATGGTTTGAAAAAGAATGGTAAAAAAATGAACTGTTCAATTTATAAAAAAAATGAGGACTTAAAAAAGAACGATTTTAAAAACAAACAGATTAAAAGGGAACAATTTTAAAAACGATAAACGGTTTTAAAAAGTTAAAAACATTTTTTTAAAAACATCAATTACAAAAAAAAAACAAATTGTTAAAGAAATATGTATTTATTTTTATATTTAAAACATATGTTGTTAATTAATAATCGTGAAATAAAGAAATAACAAAATTAAGTAATTACACAAATAAAAAATATTAAAAGAACTTTATAAGTTAGATAAACAGTCCCTAAGTTATAAAAGGACCATAATACCCTTATGCTTAACTAGAAAAATGTAACATGGTTAGTGTTAGGGGCCAAAACTGTTATAAAATGCAATCTCAGGATTTGATATGTCAAAAGAATTCTTTTTGGACTGAAAAGATTAAACTGGTTAAAACACAGGGGCCAAAATAGTATTTTACTCATTTAACTAAAAATTACATTTTTCTCAAAATTTTGTTTACCTTCTAAAAACTCCTCACATCTCATCCTTCATTTTTTACCTCCAATTTCATCACAAACACTTATTTTTTTTCTTGGTTTTACACACTCACAACATTTAATATAGAAATAAATAGTAACATATCAAATATAAATATTTAATTTACTCACTACTATATATTTTTGAGGCAAAGAGTAAAATAGAGAACTTAAGACTATCCCCATTCACAATCCAACCCAACCCAACTTTTAATAAAAAATTAATTTCTCTCTATTCCACCTACACACCCCAACCCAACCCAACCTTTCACACTCATTAACAACCCAACCTAAACCATTTTTTATTAAATAAATATGGCTTAGGTTATAAGTTATTCTATAAAATTTATTATAACTAATAAAAATGTTTATATTTTTGAACTTTATTATTTTAAATATAAAAAGTTATTAAAAATAAAAAAGAAATTTTATCAAAAAAAATCTAACAAAACAATAGAATGTTGACATGTGACAAATAAGATAATGTTAGATAAAAAACAATTAAAATAATATATCAATTTTTTTAAATTTTATATCTGCATGTTCACAAAAAAAAATAAACAAAAGTATGATATACTAGAAAATATATTTTTTTAAACTATCTGGAAAATATTAAAAAGTTAAAAAGTTAATCAATCAATATATATAATATACTGGAAAATATATTTTTTCAAACGAACTCCGTTTTTAATAAAATTTATAACGTAATGTTCACAAATTTATTTTAGGAAATACGGTGTATTTAGTTTTGTTATTAAGTTTAAATATTAAAAATTATTTGAGTAATTAAATTATTGAGGGAACTGATTGTTAGAAAATAAAATAAAAAAAAGAAAATTAGAAGATGGAACCAATCCAATTTTGACAAGTGGTAAAAGAGCATGGGCAACCTCTTGCAACCTTGGGTTGCTTGGCCAACCAGGTTGTGGAGAAAAATAGAATTTTCCTTTTTCTTTAATTTATTTGGGCAACCTAGGTTGGGAGAAAGTCACCGATGGTGATAGTCTAATGTAGATGTTTAGAGCATTCACATTGGAGCCTCTATTTTATTCAATATAGGGAAAACAATACAAACACTACCACATTAGAATCTCTATAATAGAAAAAAAAATATATCGAAAGTAAAGTAAACCTCTATATTTAGATATTCATATTCAATCCTTTATATTTTTATTGTGAGTATGTAGGAAAGGGAAAAAATAAGTGTTTGTACATAAGAAAATAGATAGAGATGGAGAGTCGAATGTGAGATTTTTTGAAAAATTAATAAAATTTAGAGAAAAATATATTATTATATAAATGGAGATGGAGACTCCAATATGAATGTTCTTAGTGAATGCAAATTCTATATTTTCTCTATAATTTTGAGATAAAGGATGAAACAAAGAAGCTATTGTGAATGCTCTAAATGTGTTTTAGATTTTTTCTTCATAATGTATAGATTGGAGAGCAAAATAGAGAAGGGGATGTGAGTTCTCTACATGTTGTAAACCACCCAAAACAAATAAAGAAGCTTATACATATACTTATCCTGAGATCATAATCATGTAAATTTATTTATAGTATATACACCACTCAAACTTGTTTATTTTCTTCTTCTTTTTAATTATGATAAAAACTTTAATAAAATCCTAACCTGGATAGCGAGTATGAACGTGCACTTTGTGTTTTTTTTTCTTTCCTTGGGAAAACCGTTGATTGCGGACCAAGAGTATGTTCGGCAAAACTAGCTGGAGGCTGGTAGCTGGAAGCTGGTAGCTGAAAGCTGGTGGCTGGTAGCTGGTGGCTGGTAGCTGTAGCTTTCTAGATATTAAGGTGTTTGACAGAGTAGCTGGAGCTTTTAATAAAAATGTATAAAATGACCAAAATGGGCATAAATAAAAAAACATAATACTAAACGTAATCACACACACACATACACACACACATATATATATATAAGTTATTTCTCAAATGAATAAAACATGGTCATTTTCAATTTAATAAAACATAGTTATTGACAAACAGTCATAACATAATATAATACTATTAAATCATTAATGTCGTGCATTCCATATCAAAGTAGCAATTTCGTTGCGAACATGTTTCATCTCATTCGATGTTCCTTCAAATAGACCGCTGGTGCTTGTGTCATAGTTACGAACATCATGCAGTTCATCTCGTGGTATGTAGTTTGGATGTTGCTCAATTGCAGTAAACATGAAATCTTCTTAAGAATTATGTATATAGTTATGCAATGCAAATGTAGCCATGATAACATCAATTTGTGTTTGCACGCTATACTTGGACATTTTACCAAGTATCTTAAATCGTTTCTTCAAAATTCCAAATGACCTCTCAATATGATATCGTAAAGATGAATGTGAACGGTTGAAAGCTTCTTGCATATTATTCGGGGGCTCTCCTTGAAATTGAGATTGATGGTATCTTGTCTTAGAATATGGAACAAGGTATCCTTTTCTATCTGGATATTCTTTATCAACCAAATAATATCCACCTAATAAAGGAGTTGAAAAACAAAAGGCGTTAGAATTTATTAAAAGTAACATGAAACAATTCCAAATATATGTGTAAGTAATTCGAAATATTACCTTCATGTGGTTGTGGGAAGTTGAATTTACTATTTTGGGTCACGTTAATGAAAACACGCATGTCATGTGTTGATCCCTCCAATCCGATCGATACGAATGTGAAACACATATCGAAATCACATGTTGCCATTACGTTGAAAGTTGGTACCCCTTTTCTACCAATATAAAGTAGTTACTGACTCTCTGGGATGCAGGCCCCTATGTGTTTACCATAGATACATCCAATACAATGCTATATATAATTTGAACATTATTCAAGTAACAAAGTACACAAGTAGGAATGACATTAATCAATTTAATACCTTGAAATACGGCATGTATCTTTTGTCATTCAAGATTTAAGGTGGTACGAATTGAAAAGTTGGATCTTTTTGTTTTATAACGTCACGTGCTAGACCTTGAAAACCTTTACCTCTACCAGCTATTGCCTCTAGAACTTCATGAAAGGCTCTACTAATAGTCTCCCTGGAACGTTGAAAACGCTCCCCAACATCCCTGTTAGATAAACCCAATGCCAATGTATACAAAAATATCCCCACCTTCTCACAAGTTGACATTCTATCACTCGACTGCAATCCATAGTTTGATTCAAGCTCTCTACATAATTTCGTAAACACGTTTGGATGCATTCTGAAAGCATTTACACATCGTATATGATTGCCATTTAAAACTTCCATCATCCAAGCATGTCCCATTTGAGGTGATGTCGTGCATGGTTCCTTGTACATATGCTTATAATAGTATGCAGTAACTAGATCACATGTATAGGTTGAATCCAACAAAAAATTATAGTAATATAGTTTGTGCTTCTTCTTGCTTGTTTCATTATTCATTGTAACCCTGATAATAAATTCAATATCAGCTTAACATATAATCACTTAAATAGCTAAAATATAAATGGATAAATAGCTTAACATATAGTCATGTCACTAAAACATCAAGGTAAAAAACAATAAATCAATCCAAAAGCAATAAAGTTCAAACAAATAGAAACAATAATGTCTTCGTAACATGTCCTTGAACAAAACTTTAGTCGGTGAGCCTTTGCTTTCGTTGCAGCCACGCTAACCTACCATGATCATGTGGCACATTTATAAACATTTCTCTTTCACGGGATCTTCAAATAAATCCATTGCAAATAACCACAACTCCTCATCTTCTCTCATTAATCCTGCATCTACCATCCGGCTAAGCAAACCCATAGCAGCTTCAATACTAAACTTAGTACTTTGACTGAGTTTGGAAGAATCTGATTCTAATATTTCTAGAGCACGTTGTTGATTCATACTATTTTGAGTTAAATGTTCTTTAAGTATTGAAGCTCCCAATGATTCTTTCCCTTTCCGTTTCATCTTAACTAGTTTAAGCTTAGTGTTTACTTTAGTAGACTTTTCAAAATTTTTTGCAACCTCACTTGGGCTTAATGTTGACGCATCATGTTGACTTACTTCATTCAAAAAGTCACCAAAGAAATTGTTACCTCCCTCAACATTGTCATCCTCAAAGTTCTCAACATTGTCATCCTCAAGGTTCTCAAAATGTACCTCATTGAATGTAGTTGGATCCATAGAGATTGCCACACAATTTTCCCCACTAGCAACTACATCTCTAAATAACTGATCCCACTCTTCTTGTAGTTGTATAGATGGTTGGTTATTTTAAATTGCTAGAACTTTCGGGTTTTCCTACATAATATAATGGTGAATCTTTAGTTATCATTATGACTAGAATATTATATGGTATTTAAATTTTGAATGAGTTATATTATGTCACCTGAATTTTTCTTTTCCATCATTCATCAGAACAATTAAGTTGTTTGGTACTTTCATTCCAACCTAGACCAGTCTCTCCATTTTTAAGTGACTTCCAAAGGTTGTACTCTTTTCTCATACTGTTATACTTGCTCTTCATAGCTTTGTCACTAGCGAATTTATGATTTATAATTTTTTCAAACTCTGGCTGAAGAGTGACCCATTTGAATGGGGAAGTTCGACCATGCTTCGTGATATATTTGTTTAGGAACCGACATAATTCTAAAACCATTTCTTTTGGCCAAATTTCTCTTCTCCCTTTCTCTTTTTTAGAATCCATCTAGCAACCATGCATACATACATATATATTTAAAACTGAACTTCAACATATGTATCTAGGTTTTCATACATGTCACTAATCTTAGATTCACATTAGCTAATTCGATAACATTACAGATTTCCAGAGAGACTAACAGAGGTCAATATATCTGGCGAAAACTTCAACAATTATCATAATCCATTTCAATTTTTAAATAAAGAATCAACTATTTCAGCATTCATAGTCAAAACACATCTTAACATATTATAATTAAAAAATAATTATTTTGTAAAGCAGTAGAGTTAACCGTAAACAGATGCACAAAAGCAAATCCAAACTTCAACATATGCATATAGGTTTCCATACATGTCATTGATCTTAGATTTATGTTAGCAAATTAGATCACATTCCAGTGAGTTTAACAAAGGTCAATCTATCTAGCAAATACTTCAACAATTTTCATAACCTACATCAATTCTGAATTTCGAATCAACAATTTCTGCATTCATACTATCATAGTCAAACGCATCTCAACATTTCAAAAACTAACCTAAACAATCAACATCATCGTCAACAGCAATACAATACCTACATACAAACTATTCACAAACAGATCAAGCGAGAGAAATTAACTGAACAATTAACTTCAACAATTGTATCTAGGTTTTCTGAAATATCATTGATCTTAGATTTCTGTTAGCTAACTAGATCACATCAGAATCAACTTTGAGAGCTCGATTCGAGCTCGGCTCGATTCGAGCTCGGCTCGATTCGAGCTTTTTTATTCTCAAGCTCAAGCTCGGCTCGTTTACACTAAGGCTCGATAAGGATCGACTCGTTTCGAGCTTTTTCTCGAGCCGATCGCGAGTAGCTCGCGAATGCGGGGCTTGATGGTGTTGTGCGCGTTTGGGCGGTTCATGAATAGGAGGATACGAAAGAATATGACATTGTAGGAAACGATTCGTTGGTTTACTTTTCGACGAATCATCTGTAACAACTGGCACAAAACCTGTAATTTCCGTATAGTTTAATTATTATTTAATATCTGCAATTATGTGATTAAATGTCAACATTGTCTGATTTCATGCTATACTTGTGAATTCATGCACATTTTATACTTCAAATATTGCTTTATGCATTACTTTTAGTGTTGCGTCAGAAAGACTAGTAAACTCACAGGTAAGACACACTGTGTCAGCAGCTCTGCAGAAAGCAGTCAGATAATAAGATTAGCGCCTAGGAGTAGGTCCAACATTTAAAATAAATTAAAACCCAAGTATGGATACAAGGGTTAACATATAAACTTCCCGGAAGCTAAACTATGCACTAAAAATCACCCGAAACTCACTTTAAATGCAGAATTCAGCATAAATCAGCATAATTCAGCAATAATTCAGCTTTTAACACAATAATATCATGCAAATTTTATGTTTTATTGTCCAAAATAACTTACAAAGTATCAGGAATTAAAACTGCCATAAAAAGTGCTTTTTACCTAGTGAAACTGCGCAATTCAGCACTTTAACGAACCGTAATGAACCGAACAACCGGACAATAACTGGGACATCAAAATTTGACTTGAAGTAATGTTTTTATGATATTAAACTAGTATTGATGCTAGAACACCTTAAAAATCATAAAAACACCTAAACACACTTAAACTTACTTAAGCCTTATCATTTGCACTTTAAACCTTCAACTTCCAAAATTTTACATTTTACCCCACCCCGCTCACCAAATCCGGCCCTATGGGTCCCACATGGAGATTTTATTTGATTTTATTTGATTTCATTTGATTTTGTTAGATTATATTAGATTTTATGTGAGGAATATTCTAAGAATTATACCGTTAAAAGATTTGGAAGATCTTTATAAAATCTAAACTAATCCTACACTCACACTCACTCATCTTCTTCTTCTTCCCTCCCTCTTTGCTCTCGGCTGAAACACACACCCATACATCACCTATTTTCAAGCTTCATCCTAGCAATCCAAGGCCATTAGAAGGTGTAGAAGCTCATTTAGGAAGGTGTATGGTGCTAGAACTTGAAGGACCACCTTGTGAAGCTTTTAACCACTCACTTTCTTCCTTGATCATCATCTCCATTTTTGTGCCACTTCCCTAGCCATTAGAGCTAGTAGTAAGCTTCTTGATCACTAATTTAATTCATGTTTATGTTATGTACAAGATTCACCATCTAAACAACTTAACTTCTAATATTAAAAATAAGAAGTTCTAACATATTCATGAGGAAAATAAGTGATTGCATGAAATTTTAATGTATGTAATGAAGTTGTTGATGTGGTATCTTGTGTTTATGATTAGATCAAGTACGTTAAAGCTAGGATCTACCAAGTTTAAGCATGGATCTTGAAGGATCCATGGTTAAACTTGAAGATGAATATATGAAGCGTGATGTGAACTTGAAATATGAATTTTTGTGCATAAACTTGTAATTTTGAAGTGATAAAGTATGTGTAGAACTAATTTTTGAAACTAAAACTCATGGAAGTTTGTTAAAATTATAACATAAAGCATGTTTTTGAAAGATCCATGGTTAAACATGATGTTAAAAATTATGATCTTTCTAATAAACACAAAAGTGATTTTAGAAACATGATTTACGAACTTTGAAACCATTAAACTCATGGGTAAGTTGGTTAGTAAAATAAAGTCTTATAAAAAGTTGGTTAAAAATTTAAAAGAACACTTATTTTTTTAGAAAGATCACAATATGTAAAGTGTGGATCTAATAGACTACACATTTTTAACAAGAATCAAGTTCACCATGATGTTTCATATGGAGAAATTAGTATATGTTGTTGATGATTATTGTTGAAAATTTGTTTTGGTGTTGAAAGGAAAATAAACACATGCTTTGAAAACATAGGAAACCTCCATTTTTAGGGGAAACTATGTCAAAATTTTTATAAAATTTTGACACTTAGAAAAATATAAGTTTTGGTGAAACTTATTCCCTAAAAATTCACCTAAAAATATTTACTAAGGTTTCCCTAACTTTTGTAAGAAAATTTCAAGTTAAGAAATGATTATTTCTTCAAGATAAAATTTATATTAAGTATGTATATTTTTGGGAAAATATATGTATTTAGTAATCACCAAATCTTGTGCTAAGTGTATATTATGTGTATTATATGTAGTAGTGTATTAGGACTTGAAAATACACTAAATACTCCTAAGGAGTAAAAATAGAAAAATACACATACAAAATACATGAGAATACATAAGAAGCACATGGACTAATACAAGAAAATATATTTATAAAAATATATTTCTTAACATATTATTTAACTTCGACAAGTTATTAACTTAAAATATATTTTTGGACGAAAATATATAACTCGGATGGATAGCAAGAATAAACACATATATATTTTATAGCACGACAAAATATATATAGTTCATACAAGTCTTAAAAATATAATATTTTTAAGAAATATAATTCCGGAAAGTAATAAAAATCAAGTATTAATTTTTGGTGAAAAATACAAAATACTTATGTTTATTTTTGGAAAATAATATAAGTAACATACATAGTTAAAAATGTAAATTATTTTTAACAACAAAGAACATATACATAAAAGATGGTGACTTGTACTTGTGCGACACAAGTCTAGTGACTAACGTTAATAGAACACGTATAGGTCACGACACTACCGGTGAAGTTTACGATGCAGGAAACGCAAAGTTGTGAGTTCATGTCCCCACTTTTAAACTTTTACTTGTTTTCTAAACTTGGGGAAAATACATGTGTTATGGTATGTTTAATACAAAAACTAAGGAATGATACTTTAGATCATGTCACGAATAGGGTGCCATAAGCACCATTAATCAGTTACATACCAAGATCGCGGAACAAAAGGTTAGATCTAATGGGTTTCAGGCAGCCACACTCTTGGCCACTCTTTTACCAAGCAGTGCTTTTATGTCTCTAGTCGTAAATCGATAGTCGTGGATCGACAAGTAAAAATGCCTATGGTTTGGATGCTTCCTATGTTGTGTCACATGTTAATGGCCTTGTAAACCATTAGCGATCTCGATTTCCTTACATTTACAGAGATACTTATTTCAGATAATTACATACCATGTTTTCCATAACGAATGCTAAAAATGTTTTCACAAATCTGCATGAATTCACACCAACATTATGTTGACGATTTTCCAAAACTCACATGTATTTCAGGTAACTAAAGTGGATATGCGCGCGGTCTTACTCTTGCTCTTGGATGTTGTTTATGTTTTTAGCTATGTTGTGTCAAGACTCCGATGCCTGTTTTTAAATATTTCATCCTATGTGGGATATAAGAATCAAATCCTCGATGTTCGTCTTTTAAATAAAGTTGTAAACTTTTCAGTCAATATGCTGTTTGTGATGTAAACACTTAACCTATGTTATGTTTTAACTATGTAATGATAATGGCATTTGGAGTTATTTTACGAGCATGTAGTATGTTTACCTTTCGTATGCAATGAGAACCTTTCAGGATCACACCTCGTGCTTCCGCCTTAGAAAGGGGTGTGACATCATCTCTCTGAATTGGCCCTTATCAAAGTGGATAAAGAAAAGCATCGAAAGATTAAGAAATCATCGGAACTGACTTGCGTTAACTTACCGCCGAAGGTGTTTAGAATCTTCGCTACTTATAATAATAATAATCATCATTCATAAATTCCTAATTATCATATCAAGAACTAAAATAACATGCAAACAAAAAACACAAATTGCCATGATTAACTAGACCAATTTCTAAATTCTTATACATCACATATGCTAATTTCCATAAACTAAAACAGCAAACAAACGGCACAGTATTATTTAATATAACCAAAGTTCCACTTATAATTTTAAACTAAGAAAAAAAACAAATCAAACACACTCACCAAATCATTGCAGATTCACTCGATCGCACAATTCTGTAAATCAGCATATGCTACATACAGATATAAAGAAGATTGATATACCTCCAATCGGTGGCCGGTCGTCGAAGTAATTGGTGATCGGTGGCCGGACGTCGAAGCAATTAGGGAGGAGCACGACCAGTCGTCGGAGCAACCAGGGAGGAGCAATTGGTAATTTAAACCCTAAAAGCTTGTAGGTTTTTTTAAATGCTACTATTACGAGCGTTTCAATATGAGCTTTTTCAACTAATCTAAAAGCCTTAAGTTGTTTCAACCAAACAAGGCTTTTATTGGGCCTGGAGCTTTTTCTTAAAAGCTTGAAGCTCCTAAAAGCTCCTAAAAGCCCGTTGCCAAACATACCCCAAATGTCTAAATCTGACAAAGTCATCCATCTGCTTCCTCAAACCCCTTTTTTGCTTTGCCTTTTGCTTTTATGAATTACTACCAGTATGTCCGCGTGATGCGGCGGAAGCGACACATCGTATTGCGATACTCATTTTTTGTAATTTTCTTATTCATATAATATTTACTGTAGCATCATTGTGATGGATATACATCAAAAGCGAAGTAATTGGGTAATCTCTTTCATTGTGTTGTACATGGTTCGGTGAGGTCGGTTATTATCTTCAACCGAAGCCGAAATCAAAGTCATCAGTTGGTCTATTTTATTAACCAATCGGTTTTAAGTTAATCACTTCAGTTTAAGCGTTTAGATTGACGGTTTTTGGTTTGGTTCATTTAATTTCAATTAATAGCAAAAACCAAACTTGAGCTAAAACTTTTGCTTAGAAATATATGAAGTTGAAATGAAAGTATAAATATATGAAATGGAGATATAAAATGTGAAATATATGAACCGGAGGTATAAAGCCTAGACACACACACACATATATATATATATATATATATATATATATATATATATATAGGGAGAGGATCATGAGAAAACTACTTCTAAATGAGAAAACTAGAAAGCTAACTAAAAAACCTAATAAAAAGCCAAAAAACAACCCAAAATTTTTTTTACAATTTTTTATAAAAAAAATCGCTACTTTTTATATATAAATTTTTTTTATTGTACTGCACATGTGCATTATATGTGATTATATGTGTACTACACATGTGCACTATATCCGTAATAGTGCACATGTGCAAAACAACAAAAAAAAAATTTAATTTTTTTTTATTTTTTTCCATGTATAAAAACCTCCGATTTTTTTTATAAAAATTTAAAAAAAAAATTGGTATGTTTTTTGGCTTCTTTAGTTAGTTTTTTTGGTTTTCTCATTTAAACTAGTTTTCTCATGATCCATCCCCTATATATATATATATATATAGGGTAGGGATATGGTAAAAAGTGTCCAAAGTGTAAGAAGTGTAAGAAGTGTTTTAAACCATTGGATCTTTGATCTAATGGTTGAGATCAAAAGGGTATTAAAATGTAAATTGTGTTTTAATTAGAAGGGGCTTTTGTAAAATTGAAGGGCAATAGTGTCTTTTCCATTCTTTCAAATATGGTAACCGTTTCAAACACAACCATCAAACTCCTAAAAATCAGCGAATTATATGTAACCGCCATCAATCTCCAAAAAAAAATCAGCGAATTTCTTCATACTTTAAAACATTCCCAGATTTTTAAAACGTAATCGCAGATTCAAGTCATGATGTTTTATCTGGAGACATTGTTGATGGCGTGGTGTTTTATCTGGAGACATTGTTCGTGGCGTAGTGTTTTATAAATACAAAACATTCCCAGATTTTAAAACACCAAGACTAGGATTCAAGTCATGGTGTTTTATCTGGAGACCTTGTTCATAGTGTGGTGTTTTAAAACATCTATGATTCAAGTCATGGTGTTTTATCATGAGACATTATTCATGGCGTGGTGTTTTATCTGGAGACATTGTTCATATCGTGGTGTTTTATCTGGAGACATTGTTCATGGTGTGGTGTTTTATCTGGAGACATTATTCATGCCGTGGTGTTTTATCTGGAGACATTGTTCATGGCGTGGTGTTTTGTCTCCAGATGTTTAAAACACTATGCCATGAACAATGTCACCAGATAAAACACCACGCCATGATTCAAGTCATGGTGTTTTATCTGGAATCCCCAGCAACCTTCTATATAAAACACCATGACCAACATCATAGTCAATTTATCCAGTTGTTTTAAAACACCACGCCATGAATCTGATTATAGATCTATTTATGATAAAGTATGAAGAAATTCGTTGATTTTTTGGAGATTGATGACGGTTACCATATAATTCGCTGGTTACCATATAATTTGCTGATATTTGAATTAAATGACAAAATGTACAATTACAAAACTACCCTTTTGAATTAATTAAGAGGATGGACACTTGTCATTCCAGGAATATTTCTTACACTTCTTACAAATTAAGCACTTTGTACAGGATCCTAAACCTATATATATATATATATATATATATATATATATATATATATATATATATATATATATAGGGGATCGCTAAAATGAAAACCACCTCTATTTGTAAGAACCATGGGAACCACTTTCTGGCCCTTAGATCAACTAGATGGATGGATGTGATTAAAAGTAGATAATATTAATATTAAAAGCTTTTTGTCTTATTATGTCTTTAATATTATAATCCAAAAGGGTATTTAGGTAAAATCACTCTATTTTGTCTTTTTATATATATTAATTTTAAATTATCTTTTTTGTCCTATTCATTAATTAGTTTTTTGACTTAATTATTTTTAATTTATAAACAGATTTTTTTTGTAAATCAATTTTTTGAAATCAAATTTTTATTATATTTTTTTTAATTTTTAAGATTTTTACGCCCGGCCTTTTCACGCCTCGTTTTTTGACGCGCCGTTTTTTCGCTCGGCTTTTTCATGCGTCGTTTTTTCAACGCGCCGTTTTTGCGTTTTGCGCCCCGGTTTTTTACGTTAACGTTATTTACGTTTTACGCGCCGGTTTTTGCGTTTTACGTCCCGGTTTTTTACGTTAACGTTATTTACGTTTTACGTCCCGGTTTTTACGTCAACGTTTTTTTGCGTTTTACGCACCGATTTTTTACGTTAACGTTTTTTTAGGTTTTACACGCCGGTTTTTTTTTACGTTTTACGCACCGGTTTTTTACGTTTTACGCACCGGTTTTTTTACGTTTTACGCACCGGTTTTTTTACGTTTTACACGCCGTTTTTTTGCGTTTTACGCACCGGTTTTTTACGTCAACGTTTTTTACGTTTTACGCGCAGTTTTTTTTTACGTTTTACGCACCGGTTTTTTTACGTTTTACACGCCGGTTTTTTGCGTTTTACGCACCGGTTTTTTACGTCAACGTTTTTTACGTTTTACGCGCCGGTTTTTTTACATTTTACGCACCGGTTTTTTTAAGTTTTACACGCTGGTTTTTTTACGTTTTACGCACCGGTTTTTTTACGTTTTACGCACCGGTTTTTTTACGTTTTACGCACTGGTTTTTTACGTCAACGTTTTTTTTACTTTTTATGTTTTTAAATTTTACGTTTTATGTAAAACTTTTTACGTTTTAAGTTTTACGTTAAACTTTGTTATGTTTTACGTTTTAAACTTTTTACGTAAAACTTTTTACGTTTTACGAAAAACTTTTTACGTTTTACGTTTTTACGTAAAACTTTTTACGTTTTACGTTTTACTTTAAAACTTTTTTACGTTTTACGTTAATTTTTTTAATCTTTTTACGTTTTACGTTAAAATTTTTACGTTTTACGTTAAACTTTTTTTACGTTTTACGTTTTAAACTTTTTACGTTTTACGTTAACTTTTTACGTTTGACGTAAAAGTTTACGGTTGAACTTTTTTTCACAAAGACTTTTTTGCACAAAAACTTGTTTACGCAAGACGAACGCACCCATAAATCGCAAAGTCGGTAGGTGTCTCGGATATATTTTTACCGTCATCGACTGGGGAAAAGAATATAAAAAACCAACAACGATAAAACAAAAGAGTATCTCGAAAAAAACGGGGTTTGGCTCAGATTTTTTCCGATAATTAAAAAGGCTGCAAAGTGGGGTTGCAGGTTCAAAAACCTACCCTCCGCGGCCGTCCTTGTCGCGCCATCGTCATCAAAATCTATTTTTTTTTCATCATCGCCATCCAATCCAAAACATATCAACCCCACAGTCACTGATCAAATAAGAACAAACCAGATTCAAACCACAAGATTCAAAACCAACAAGATTCAAACCCAACAAAAACCCAGTTCATCAAAAAAGCACCCAGTTCATCAACAAAAACCCAGATTCAAACCCAACAAAAACCCAGTAACAATAACAACCAAACATGATGTAGATACCCAAAAATCAAATAAAAAAGGAAACCCCATCAACAATAACAAAATGATGTACATACCCAAAATCAAAAACCCAGATTCAACATGAACAAACATTCAAAGCCCAGATTCAACAGAATCAAACCCAGAGAGTCAAACCCCCAAGAACACCCATCAGATTCAAAAAAACCCAGAAAAATCAAGAACACCCATCAGATTCGAGAACACCATCAACAAAAACACTTACCCACCGACGCACCATTGCCCCTGAAACCACCACCACCACTGACGCCGTTCTCCGCCACCGCCAATCGCCGCCGTCCCCTCGCTACGGTCAACACCACCACAACAACATCAAATCGGTCTTCATCTTCATCCCAGATGAAGAATAGTGGTTGGGGTTTTTATGACAATCGGTCTTCATCTTCATCCCGCGAATAACTTCATCTTTGTGATGATTGCGGCGACGGAGGGGCAGCTGTGGGGTGGCGGCTCCGCCGTGAAACGGAGCTTCCGTTTCTGTTCTCCGGCCTTACCGTCGATGTGTGCCGCCACCACCACAGTGGTGGCCGGTCGTTTATTTGAGCAGGGGTGGGGGGAGGGTTGAGTGGTCGCCTGATGTATATATCGAGTGGGAGAGATGATGGTTCTAGTTGCCTGTGATTTTCTTCAAGAGGGAGAGAATGAGAGACAAAAATGAAGATAAATGAAGAAGAACCTGAGATTTAAAGAGAGAGGAGAGAGAAGGTGCTTTAAATGAAGAGAGATAATGAGATTTGATGTTTTGGGTAAATGACTAATATACCCTTTCTGTTGGCATGTTCTGATTGGTTGAAAGTGGTTCTCGCGGTTCTTACAACTCGAGGTGGTTTTCATTCTAGCGGCTCCCTATATATATATATATATAGGATAGGAGTTGGCCAGAAAGTCCAAATTTCCTAAAAAGTGTAAAAAGTCATAAAACACCATAATGTCAACTATAAAAACACACCAAAAACCCACAAATAATGATGAAGATTACTAAAACATCATGTATGTGGGTTTTGTGTTGTGTTTTAGATGTTTAGGCTCTGATTGTGGAATGACAAATATTATTGTGTTTTATGTTGTTTAGCATTGTGTGTTTTATATTCATAGTTCTACGATGGTGTGTTTGAAGTTTTTATGGACTATTAGAGTCTGAATATGGTGTTTTAGTAATATTCATTCTATTATTTGTGAGTTTTAAGTGTGTTTTATGCCTGAAATTATTGTGTTTTATGACTTTTTACACTTTTTAGGAAAAACACACTTTCCGTAGGATCCCCACTCTATATATATATATATATATATATATATATATCAGGAGAAAACGACCTAAAGTGTGAGAATGGTGAGAACGGATCCTGGTTGAACACGTGATGCGCGATAAAATTAGGGCGGATGGGCTTTTTCGTCATTTTATCGTCCGCTTTTCCAATTCGTTGTCACAATACTGCTTCATTTTTGGCGTTTAAGATTTTTTTTGGCATTAACCAAATTCAATAATTACCTGGCGTTTTACTAGTCTTTTTTTAGATCTTTTTGTTTCACATAGAAAATATTTTGGTGTTTATGGCGTTTCCAAATCGTCGGCCATCGGATCTCTCTTCCCAATCTTCACTGTCATCAGTCTCTTTCTTCTTTAAAACTACAAGAACTGTCACCAAATATATGGCGTTTTTGGTGTGATCTATTGTTTGTTCGTTTGTTGAAGTGGCTTTGTGAATGTTTGGGGACAGATCGATGTCGTGTGAGTGGGTTTTTCGCTTTTTTCTTCATCTTTATAACCATCCCACTCTTCAGTGTCATTGATCTCTTCTCCTTATCCAAGCCTTAGTCAAGAACAAAGAACACAAAATGACATATGACTGTCATCAGTCTCTTTTTCTTGAAGATTTGTCCATCTCATGCAGCAAAATCTTACTAAGTTACTCCCCCTCACCTAACAATCCATTCAGTGAAACTTCACGCAGAACAATACTGAATATCCAAGAAAGCATGTTAGCCATCTTTGATTTTTTTTTAAATTTTTGGCGTTTTACAGTGATTGGTATTTAGGAACATTGGCGTTTGTTTTTGGTTTGATCAAATGGAAGTTGCTGAGAGGTTTCATTTTATAGGATGTCTTTGGTGAGTAGTTTAGGCGAGATATTATTATAATAAAGTATTCGTCATTTTAGTTACTGTTTGTAATTACTGTTTTTTCTAAGCTTTATCTCTGAAGTCTGTAACACGTCCCATCTTTCAAGTTTGGCGTTTATATTTTAATATAATAAATGTTATTAATAAAGTTTCGCTTCAGTTTACTATTTTGTAGCTACAGTTTGTGTCAACTTCATATGTTTATCGTTTCAGTTTACTCTTTGTAGTTACTGTTTGTTGTTACCTTTTCGAGATTTTGACGTTTTGTATTTTTAATGAGGTTTTAGATAAAGATGGCACTTTGTTTCTATTATCTTGTACCTTGTTTTTATACTTTTTTTGAGTTTTTTTATAATACTTGTCCAAAGTAATTTTATTATAGTTTGGGAGTTTCGGGGCGTTTTATGGCATGATTGCGTTTTCACAAGCATTTGTCTGTGTGGCGTTTTTATTACATAATAAACAACTAAAAAAGAAAATTAAAAAAAATATAAACAATTCATCTTCTAAATCTTCACTGTCATCAGTCTCTTTCTTCTTTGAAACATATTCACTGGCGGTTTGACTTTGGTATGATTCATTTGTTTTTTTTTGTTGTTGAAGTAGCTTTTTTGTGGCCGTTTGGAAGAACAAAATGACATGAGTTTTTGTTTGAAGTTCATCTTAATCTTCATCTTTATCTTCAACCCACTCATTAGTGTCATCCGTCTCTTCATGCCATTCAAATATTCATCAAGAACAAAACACAGAAAATGACATAAGTCTGCCATCAGCCTCTTTTTCTTGAAGATTTGTCCATCTCATGCAGCAAAATGTTACTGAGTTACAACGTAGAACAATATTGAATATCCAAGGAACGATGTTTACCATTTTTTATTTTTTAACTTTTTAGCGTTTTACTGAGAAAAACGCCACTAAATAAAATTACCTTAAACCTCCAATTTTGGTCATGCTAAACTTAATAATGTTTTGCTGTATGAGATGGACAACATTGTTAATCCTCAGTTAAGAAAGATGTCTGACAATGTTGTCCGCCGCATTCAACTAAACTTTATTGAGAACAAAACTAAATCTCCAAGAAATGACGTTTTTGCAATTTTGTGGTTTTTGTATTTTTTGGCGTTTATAAACTGAATAAGATTTTACTCAATGAGATGGACAATATCCTCCCTTAAGGATTTTGTCCACCACATTGAACGAAACTTTACCGACAACCAAACTGAATTTCAAAGAAACGTTTGTTTTTTGGGAATCTTTGATTTTGGGTTTTTTGGCGTTTCTAAGATGAATGGTATATATTAAATATGACGTTTTTGGTTTGTTTAATGGAAGGTCTGAGATGTTGTATATATAGGATGTTTTTTGCGGTTGTTTTGCACGGGATTTTATTATAATAAATGCTGGTAATTAAGTTCCGTCGTTTTAGTTACTGTTTGTTTAGCTTTATCGTTTAAAAACAAAGTTTGGCGTTTTATATTTAATGGCGTTTTAGATTAGGAATGATGTTTGCTTTGTATTTTAAGGCGGGAAGTTAATGGCGTTTAATTCATGATTTGGCGTTTTGGGTAGAGAAGTCAAAAGACCCTTTTACCCTTAATGAAGCGCGTCCCACATAATAAAATTTATGTTATTTACGAAAACGTCACCGTGCAATCTAGTCCATGATTGTTTTGATCTGACAATCCATAACCGTTCTCACTGTTCTCACACTTTTCACTGTTTTCCCTAAATCCTAAACATATATATATAGGAAAAGTGTAAAATACATTACGACTTAACGTACATCACGTACGACAACGTGCGTGATTATGTTTTCCAACATGCGTGATTTGGGTTTTTTAATTTTATAACGCGCGTGATTTTCAAATGAACGTGCGTAATTATCTGTCGTACGTGATGTACGTTAAGCCGTATTGTACGTTAACTGGCCTCTATATATATATATATATATATATATATATATATATATATATATATATATATATAGGGTAAAGATCATTTCAGAACCATAAATATTTACAGAACTCGCAGAACTCCTAATAAACAATCTTTTTATTTATATTTTTTATGTTTTTGATAATTTTATCATTTATTATGTGTATTTTTATGACTACATACATGTTAAGATGTCACACCCCTAATTTCCACGTGTCACCGGTGGGCCCGGTGGGGAGTATCGTGACGTAATTGATATCATCATAGTCAAACAACACAACATATAAATGCACAGCGGAAGCAAAAAAGATAGATTTATTTCAACTGAATAATCTGTAATGTTTAAGTATCACAAAACAGTCGAAATAGATCCACAGGCGGATCAAATAAAAAGGAAAACTGTTCAACAGACTTTGACATCTAAAGCTTGCGAGACTTGAGTAATGATGCCTGGAGTAGCCAGCCTATTTCGTCTAGTACCTGCACTTAGCCTTTTTGGAAAATACGTCAGTTTGCACTGGTAAATACAACTTAACTGACTCATTTTGAAAACAGTTTGAAAATTGATTTGAATGCACTTCGGCAAAAATATTTTTATAACTTGGGATAATTAAAATAATCTTGTATACAGTTTTACTCATTTGTCGTCCATTAGGGCCGGTTTGTAGGGCCGGACTTAAGTTAACTGACACGCCACAGGTATAATGCCCACAAGGTCGATTCCTTACAGTGGGATACCAGTTTTTACATGATGCAACTGTCAGGTGTACGCCTACACCCCGTGCTTAGGTCGTGGCCATTTCTTTGAATGATGCCAAGGATATCTGGGACATGGTCATTTAACCCCCAAGGGCCATACACCAAATAATACATATCAAACAGGTTATGTGAATACATCAATCACAATACGATTTAAATGACTACATACACCCGACCAAGCGGTACTTTTATAGTACCGTATCCCAAGCCCGTATAGGGAAAATAAGTTAAGAGTATTTACCTGAGCAAAGTATAAATCAAATATAGCAAGTGCACGTAGCTTTTACTGGGCTCCTAATCTGGAACGAAGGTTTTTAATAACCTATTAGAATCCTAACTGGTCTTTAATTAAGCTTAGATTTAGACCGGTTAGTTTTCAAAAGGAAGACACGGTTCAAACGCATGATATAGCGAAAACCGGTTTAGAATGTGGTTTTGACCCGACAAGCTTGCATGCTTGTTTAATATGGGTATCTTAAACACATTCTGAATTTTGAGATGAAAACGATATGGTTTGACCCGTTTCGGCTAATATATGCAAACTAGTTACAAGACCGATCCGAACGCGAAACATGCGTAACGGGTAACCATAAGAGTCATATGCAAGTTTCCTAAGTTAATATGCCTTAAATATGTTGTGATATCAGGAAGATATCTTCTATTATGCCCAAAATGAATTTAAACTCAAATTACGCCTCGTAAGGGTATTTTGGTCATTTTAAAAGGTTATAAAAGGGTTTAAATATGATTCTGAGTTTCGGGTCTGATGTAATCAGTAAAAATACTTAATTTACTAAGTTATATCAGTAGGGTATAACTTATAAGTGAAATCTATCCTTTATAACCAAACTATGCATCTTAAGGGCATTTTGGTAATTTCACATAGGCTTAAAAGGTCAAAATTGGAAATCTGAGCTTAAGACCTTTGCTTACTGTTATAATGTAAATTTTTACTAGAAATATCAGTAGACATCAAACCTTATATTTATAAAATGGTTTTAATACATACTATGCGTTAAAAACGCTTAAAAAGGCGATTTGGAGCCATTTCCGGGTTTTCAAAGGAAAGCTGATAATTTTATTATTCCAGAAGGCTCAAAATACTTTATTTATCATATTAGATTTGTAGAAAAAGGTTTGGGGTCAAAAGGATTTGTAAAACTCATTTATAGCCCAAAAGGGCAAAACCGGCAATTACCGAATTAAGCTTAGAACTCTATGTTATGCTCAGCCTAAAAATAAATAAAAATCTTCAAAACTCCCAAAATATTATATAACATCAGTGGTTAAAAAGTTTGGTATCAAAAATTGGGTTTAGATAAGCTATAAGCTAATTATGCGGTTTAATTACTAAAAAGCTTCTTAATTACGCTAATGAGCATAACTCCTAATCTAGACCTCAAACTGATGTCAAATTTTAAGGACAAATCTATAAATCAGTAGTGAAGTTTCTATTCTTTCACTTTATCAAAAATCTCATTTTAAGATGATAAGGGCATAATAGTCAACATTTAAGCATTTAACAGAATCATGCATATGAATCGGATAACTAATGAACCAAGTTGTATAATCTCAGAGGGTTATACTTATAGGTAACTTGGTCCTAATAAGGCTCTAAGGCATTCCTAATTTATGCTCAAGCGGGTCAGAACTGTAAGTCAAAGCATAAGCCAAACTATGCGACTTTCGGTCCTGAACCGAGCTTAAACTAAAAATTGTCGAGTTGAACATGTTTAGACATGTTCTTATATTAATTACCAAGTTATATTAATGTCAAAACAGGTTGCATAGCTTCTACATTGCTAATTATGCATTTATTTGAAAATTAGCTTTCTGTTGACTTTTTATAATCAAGTTTGACTCGACAATTGACCTAATTAGAGTGGGAATCAGAGGGTGACCTTTTAAGGGTTTAATACCCACATAATTACCAACTCATAGGTACTTTCAAAATGAAATTTGACTGGAGCAATTAAGATTAATGACGAAGTCAAACCTTAATTAAGATGGTTTGACTAAATGCTAATAAACTAAGCAAAACTGAATTAAAGGAGGTTAAGCATACTTACAATAGTCCTAAGCATGACTAATGATCACTATGGATGAGTCTTGAGCTCCAGGAACCTCCAAGAAGTGTGTTGTGAACTTACAAGTGAATGAGCAAATGAAGACCCAAGTTCATGGCCTTTATATAGGTTTCTAAGATCAATTTGATCATGCCAAACAAGTCTAGGATTGTTTCCAGATGATTACAAGTGTCCCTAGACCCTTTAAAACCATCAAACAAGCCCATAGAATCAAAAACAAGTGTTTTAAGTCGGTTACAAAGCTTTACCAGGCAGTTGTGCATTTTTTCTGCATCTGCGCACCTTAGGCGGCCCGCGTAAGGATCCATAAGGACCTTACGCGCCCCGTGTGAAGGTCTGATCCGGTTACCAAGTTTCAAATATTGCACAAATGGTCCCTGGTCCTTCCAAACTTGATTTTAAGCTCATTTCTTGCACTTTAAACCCCCAAACTTGACTTTTAAGGACCCCAAGTTATAAACCAACTTTATTTAGTCCCCGGTTATTCATACGTTCACCAAAAGGTCTTAAATTTCAACGTCGACGCTTTTAATCCCCCATATACGAATATTGTCATAACTTTCTCATACTTAATCGAAACCTTGTGAAATTTTTATCACACATTCTCGTGAGTATAATTTATCATTACAAAGCTTCAGGTTTGCTAAAAGATCACTCAGAGGTATACTTTAAACATGTTGACACTTTCAACCCCTGTAGTTTGTAATTCCTCACTTTCTTTCACAATTAGCTTCGTATGATCCATGATTTATTCGTTTAAGGGTATAAACATCTTGTAGGGCTATTAAAAGATATATTTATTCATTGTTGACATTTTGAATCCTTTTGTACACATAGATTCCCTGTTTGTCAACTTTAGCCCCTCTAATTCAATCCTTTACACGTTTTAAGTCCATGACACGTGTCGATATAATATTGGACATGAATTTTCGAGGTGTTACATAAGAGTAATTTTATCGTTTTTTAAATGTAATTTTATAATTACACATATGTAAACTAGTTTTTTTCACATATATATAATTAGTTATGACACATATATATAATTCGGCTATTACACATATGTAAACTGCTTTTAACATGTATGTAATCAAAGAAATACATATAATAGATGATAAAAAGATCCTAAACACAATATATATATATATATATATATATATATATATATATATATATATATATATATATATAGTAGGGTTCGCACGGAAATGTGTTTTTCCTAGAAAGTCTAGGAAGCGATCTGGTCCATCCGATTGGTGTGTTTAAGGGTTGAGATTAAATCAATGGCAATCTTGTAATATTTGAGTTTAATTAATTGATTGTTTTAAATGAGTAGGGGCAATTTTGTCAATGGCCGTGTTTTAAATCAATTAGATAACCGCCCAGTTCCTAAATTCAAGCGATTTCCCCCCCCCCTCTCTCTCTTTCCAAACCCATCTTGGAAACCCCAATCCCTACCAAAAATAACTACAATCATGGAAGAAGATAACTTTAGAAACGATGGAGAGCACCAGATCAAATTAAAACACTTCTCCATTTCCACCATCTTCGAGTTCATTATCACCATTCAAATATTGTTCTTATCATCTCCGTTTTCTTGACGATGTGTTTTAACAGCAAGCAAATTAATACAGTTGTGTTTTAGCAACAAGCAGATTCATACAGTTGTGGTTTAGCATCCAGATTCATACATATGTGTTTTAACAGCAAGCAGATTCATACAATTGTGTTTTAGCATTCAGATTCATACAGATGTGTTTTAACAGCAAACAGATTCATACAGTTGTGTTTTAACAGCAAGCAGATTCATATAGATGTGTTTTAACAGCAAGCAGATTCATACAGTTGTGTTTTAGCATTCAGATTCATACAGATGTGTTTTAACAACAAACAGATTCATACAGTTGTGTTTTAACAGCAAGCAGATTCATACAGATGTGTTTTAACAGCAAGCAGATTCATACAGTTGTGTTTTAGCATTCAGATTCATACAGTTGTGTTTTAGCATCCAGATTCATACAGATGTGTTTTAACAGCAAGCAGATTCATACAGTTGTGTTTTAGCATTCAGATTCATACAGTTGTGTTTTAACAGCAAACAGATTCATATAGTTGTGTTTTAACAGCAAGCAGATTCATTCACTTGTGTTTTAGCATTCAGATTCATACAGTTGTGTTTTAACAGCAATCAGATTCATACAGTTGTGTTTTAGCATTCAGATTCATACAGTTGTGTTTTAACAGCAATCAGATTCATACACTGTGTTTTACCATCTTTATATTGTGGGATCTATAAAAAATTGGCTTTAGCCCTGTAAACTGTTAAAACACAGCACCAAGAACATGCTGATAAATTCCAGTAATCTTCTGACCAATGGAATATGCGATGTAATGTGACATGGAATTTTAGTTAATGAACACATTGACTTCCAGATTTGAATTCGAAAATAATAAAAATTTCCGAAAATCATGGAATTCTAGTTAATGAAGATACATTCCAAAAATAAAATTAAAATGTGAAATTACATGATAGCCCTTCTACTTAAAATCCCTCAATGACACATGTCCAATTCTTATTCCTTCCTAGACTTTCTAGGAAAAATAGACTTTCCACCCAACTCCTACTCTATATATATATATATATATATATATATATAATGATTGTTTATTAGAAGTTCTGAAAGTTCTGTAGTTATTTAGAGTACTGAAATGAACCTATAACCCTATATATATATATATATATATATATAGTGGAGAGTTCAAATGGGAAGAAATTTTTTGTAAGAAGAAAAAAGAAGAAATTTCAACCAATAAGAATGCTTTATTTTACTTCATTTAATATAATTATTTAATGTTACTATAAGGGTACATTGGTAAATCTACATAGGTCATTAATTTGTAGTCTCCCTTTTTAATAGTTAACTACATTAAATAATTTGTAACTTATCTTGAAAATATATATTTTTTCAAAGAAATAAAATAAAATAATTTAAAGAGTAGGATAAATTTCGAGTTGTATAAGATAAATTACGAGTTGCGTAGGATAAATTTCAACGTGTAGGATGAATTTCGAAACATGTAGGATAACTTTTGATGTGTGTAGGAAAAAAGTTAGTGTGGAGGATAATAGTCTTTATGACTAATTAATTAGTCAAAAATGATAATAAATGAGATAACTGAAAAAACTATTTAATGTTTTACAAAAGTACCCTTTGTTCTTTTTATTCTCAATTAAATTTTCTTCTCAAATGAACCTTCTCCTATATATATATATATATATATATATATATATATATATATATATATATATATATATGAAAATATGAATGATTCGGTTCGGTTTAGCTAATTTTGGTTAAACGAGAGTACAAAAAATTGATAATTGGTTTTTAGTTAATTCAGTTTTTTGTTGATTTCGGTTCAGTTTCGTCTATTTTCGGTTTCGTTTAGGTTAATGATTTAGTTATTGCTCACCGATAATCGATTTTGGTTAACAACCAATAGGTGCGCGCGCGATGCAGCAAGAAACACAGACATTGCCTCACTATGCATTGTTCAGTTGGTTAGATTATTTTCCTCAACTGAAATCAATGTCATAGATTAGTCTATTTTATTAATCAATCCATTTTCAGTTAATTGGTTTGGTTTATTCAGTTAGATTGACGGTTTTTGGTTTGATTCATTTAATTTTGGTTAATAGCCAAAACCAAACTTGGGCTAAAATTTTTGATTAGAAATAAATAAAATTTAGGTATAAATACAAGAAATGGATGTCTAGGTACATGAAATGGAGGTATAAATACATAAAATGTGGGTATAAGTATGAAATACATGAACTAAAGGCATAAAAGCTAGGAATATATGAAAATATAAATGGTTTGGTTCAGTTAATTTTGGTTAAATGAGGGTACAAAAAATTCGATAACTGTTTTTGGTTAACTGGGGTTTCGGTTAATCAGTTTTTAGTTAATTAAGGCTTTGGTTGATTTCGGTTCGGTTTCGGTTAACGATTTAGTTATTACTCACCCTTAGACACTTTTAATCACGTAACATATCAAATTTTTTAACTAAAAAACTATAGCAATACTATACATAATTAAAGAGAATAAAATACTCGTTTATAGGGTGTAATTTAAAAAAAAAAAGAAATATTAACGTACCAAAAAGTTATGCCCGTTAAAAATCATGGAAAAGTTAGCTTTTATAAGTGGATAAAGTGTAACTATTAACTAATTATCTATAAGGCAGTGTTTGGTATGCAGGAATGAGAGATGGAATGTAATGGATGATTACGAGGGAATGAAGAAAAGGGTGTTTGGTTGGTCAATGGAATGGAATCACCCATTCCAAAATGCATTCCATTCCCTCAAAATCATTCCTTCCACCCCCCATGTTTTTTTCCATTCCATCCCCTCTTGCACCATTCATCAACAACACCACAACCCACCACCTTCGCCACAACCCACCACCATCACCACCACCGACGCCGTCGTCGCCACCCGCCACCACCTCACCTCGACAGCCACCGCCGCCACCCACTCGCCACCGTTATCACCCACAGCTGCGACCAACCGCTAACGACACTCGTTGCCGCCCACCACCATCGTCGACGCCACCATCACCGCCGCCACCACCAACAGCCGCCGCCACCAACCACCACCTCTGCTGCCACCCACCACCAACGACCACCAACGACCACCTTGCCACCAGCACCACTCGTCGTCGCCGCCGCACCGCCACTCGCCACCACCACCACCACCCATTGGTGCCGCCGACACCCACCACCACCACCTATAACCACCCACAATCACTACCACTGACCACCACCACCACCACTCACCGCTGATTTTATTACTCCGTTTTTCTTGCCTACCGAACAATACACAATAATAACTCATTCCATTCACACATGGTAACCAAACAAGGCATGGAATGGTAATGATCCATTGCATTCCCTCGCCCATTCCATTACCTTGTCCATTCCATTACTTCGTCCATTCCATTACCCCATACCAAACATACCCTAAGTTTGTTAAAATTGAGAGATTAAAGTGTAATCTAGATAAGAGGATTAAATTGACAGTGTTTAATCACTTCACATTCTGTAGTTATTAAACATTTTGGGATAATGACAAAGTACGTTGGCCTTTAATCATTTGTACACTAAGGCATCATCTACTTGTACCCTTTTGTGTTTCTGTTTGTGACATAGTCAGGGTGGGTCCGTAAAGCTTTTCAATCTTAGCATGGATCTAGGGCCATCAAAATCAAGGGCCTCTAAATATTTAGTAAGTTTTATATATTGTATATATTTAGGCCTAACTAGAAGCAAAATTAAACCATTTCTTTTACCATATGAGCGCAAATAAAAATTGTCTAGGAAAAAAGCCCTACATTTAAGGTCTAGTTTCGAAATTAAACTACAGACATAACTACAGCAACCATCGACCATTCGATCCATCTCAAAGCTAGAAAAATATATTTTATTTAAAATATACTATATCTATACAAAACATATAATTTTCAAAAAAAAATTAACTTCGCCAACTATAAACTTTTTTAGTTTATAATTGTTGGTCCCAACTCCAGGTAAAGGAGGAGGGTTTTGTTACTAAAGATGTTGAAAAGAATAATTTTACAAAAACGCCTCAATTTTGTAATTCTCTTCGGGTCTCTAAAAACGTAGGATCAGCCCTGGATATAGTTAGTCCCTCTTTTTTTATATTTAGTTTCAGAAGATGAACATCACATATTCATAGGACAAAAGACTACACATACTCATGTAGGGCTGAAAACGAACCGAACGACACGAATAAGGTCTTGTTTGTGTCTATGCGTTAAGGAAATAATGAGTTCACGAACGGTTCATGAACACATACCGAACAAGAGTTTCTGTTCGTGTTCGTTCATTAAGGATATGAACATGTTCACGAATGGTTCACGAACACCAACAACCACAAATAAATTGGGCAGAGGCTAGAAATGGATGGCAGAGGGAGCAACGCTAGAACTTGAAGAGAATAATGAGGAAGTAAATGGAGCTTGATGTATTCATCAATTTGAATAATGAGGAAGTAAAGAGGAACAATGTAAAAACAAGGTAGGAATAGGTCCTATTTTAAGTGTTAGGGTAATAAATTAAATGATATAAATGTACAAAATCTTTCATGAACAACATAAACAAACAAAAATGAATGATCGGAAATGAACGAACGTTCATGAACGCATTAGCGAACGTTCACGAACACAATCGAACGAACGGGAGCTTTGTTCATATTCGCTCGTTTAACTAATCGAACGAAATTTTATGTTCATGTGTCATCTATTAAACAAACGAACCTAAACCAACTTCCCACCGAATGGTTCACGGACTGTTCGCTGAATTTACTTAAGCTATATATTGTGGTTTAACTAAAAAAGTATAATAACGTCCTGCCAGTAGATTTTAAGTAACGTATTATTTAACAAGCGCGCTGTGGTTAAACTAAAAAATTAAATAAAAAATAAATAAAAAATGAGATTGTTGGAGGGTAGTGGTCCCCAGCACTAAGGGTGGGCACGGTTCGGTTCGGTTTTTGGGCAAGACCAAAAACGAAACCGAAATGTCGATTTTGTATTTTCTAAAACCATTCGTTTTCGGTTTTTTTCAGTTTCGGTTTTTACACCGGTTCGGTTCGGTTTTTTCGGTTTTTGAAACAAAATTATGTAAGATTCAAAAAATAAAAAGTATAATTTAAAATATAAAAATCTTTTTTATATATTTACATTTAAGTTATTATAGTTAACATCTTTAATTAATATTATTTACATAAACCTAACCTTTTATTCTATTTCTATGTTTCTCCAAAGTTTTTATTAAGACATTTTCTTTCATAATAAATTGAAGATCATTAAATGTTTATATTAAATTTTGTTATATGTTGTAGGTAATAAATAAATCATTTCAATTATAAATAAACATGTAATGTTTTTATTGTAATCACTTAACATTCAAGTAGTGGTGAAGCTTGAGATTTCCGACTTGGGGGGGGGGAGTAAGTCACCGAACCTAAAAGTTTATATAAAACCGGGGGGGGGGGGGGGGGGCGAAAACGTATATACCCAGAAATTTTTATACAAAAACTATATACTCTCCACTACTGAGCGAAAAAGTTCGGGGGGTCGTCCGCCCCTTAAAAGCTTCGCCAATGCATCCAAGAATAAAATTAATAAATTCTACAAGCATTACGGTTAAACACTTAGACAACTTAAGCTTAAACATAAAAATATATGGATTGTAACTTATTGGTTCGGTTGGGTTTTTTTCGATTATTGAAAATAGTTATCCAAAAACCAAACTGAAATTTTCGGTTATTAAAAATCCGAAAACCGAACCGTTAGTTTTTGTTTCGATTCAGTTTCTTTGATCATTTCGGTTACAGTTCAGTTATTTTTTTCCTCACCTCTACCGACCACCATTTAACTTGGGATAACTTCAGAGGAACACACTTAGCGCTACTCATATATCCATGTTTTAACACTTGGGCATTGTGTACACGTACTAAGACCATGTGTAGTGGTTTGGGTGAATAATGCCCTTACCCTAAGGCGTTTTTCGCCATGTGGCAGTACAGTCAGCAAGGGGCATTATTGAGCGTTTTTCTAAAATGGGTGTAGTGGGGATGTGGACATTATGTTAAAGGGTGTAAATAATTAAATAAAAAAAAATCAACAAAAAAACCTATTGGATTAAAAAAGAGAATATTAAATGCTATTGGCCAAACACAAATGTTGAGGGCGTCATTTAAAACACGCCAAGCCGCCAAGGGAAATTTTTTGCTAAAAAACGCTAAATAACGCCTATGTATAGTGGTTGTCGGGCGTGATTGGGGAGAGAAAACGCCCAAATCTATCCCACTACGGGTGATCTAACTTCATCTATCTCATAGATCATTTCTAATTACTTTGGTTTAATAAAAATTCATTGTTCTCGTTTTATGAAGTAAAAGTTTTATAATCTCGTATACAGATCATGAGACCATTTATTTTTCTAATGAGGTGTCATTAGTATACTATTTGAAAGGGGGATAATTTAATAATTTGCAAATTAACTTTTAATTTGAGGATTATGAAAAATAACCATATCCAACTGTTATTATCATGTGTCATTTAACATTCTATACAGTTATTAATTATGGTTGATGTTTTTTTTTTTAAAAATACAATTATAAAATAATAAATACTTGTATTTTTAAAACAATTTGTTTTTCACATTAACTTATTCTCCCGGATTTTCTGCTGTTAAGATTATATTATAGCTATTATTAATAAAATTATATTCCGACACCGATCGTTCCCAGGAAATGAAATCAAGCAAAACCCACATGGTTGTGTCCTGTCTCTTTCTCTCTCACCGCTACACGTTAGCACTAAATAAAAAGTAATTATTTAAAGGGTGTTGCTAAATGCACCCTCTTTTTACTAAACGCACCTCCTTCCTAAACTTTCACATTAATACTATTCAACCCTTTTTTTGTTTTTATAATATCTTTTTCGGTCTTTTTGTTATCTTATTTTTGTTATTACTATTAGTTGTATTCTGAAACGTTTTTTTAACTTAAAACGAAAAGTGGTTTCTTATTAAAAAACAAATGTTTTAAATTGAAATAAGTCAATTTAATTTAATTTGTTTTACTTGATGTGTCCGTTTTAGTTTCAATTCTAAGACACTAATTGAACTCTTAGTTTAAAAAAATTATTATACTACCTACTTATTTATTTATTCATTAACACACATGGTTTAATAAATAGATATAAGCTAGTAATGTAAATGTTTTCTTTTGAAGAAAGGAAAAATATTTTCTATTTTTAATATATAGAACTGTGAATCATTTTATAAAAATATTTTAAATATAACAATATTATTATTACAATAAAAGAGGTAAGACAACTAAACTATGAAATAAAAGAATAAACTTGAGGTTTTGGGGGTTAAATACATAAAATTAACGGGTCTTTTTTTCAAAAAAATACGTTTATCTTTTTTTTTATAAAAAACGATAATTTTCAATTCGTAAAGCCTATTTATGAATGAAAAATATAATAAAATACTAGTCAGAAAGTGTCTTTAAAACCAAGATTCGTTTTATTTAGAGAAAAAGGTTATAATTTTAATATTTAAAAATAATTGTTATGAAAAAGGAAAGATTAATAAAAAAAACCTTATTATTTTTTTAGTACAAAAAACGTTTTTTATAACCTTTTGGGAAAAAAAAACATTTTAAACATAATGGTATGTATAGGGGTGAAACATGACAAGTTTTTAAAATGATATTTTTAGAAAGGAGGTATGTAAAGTAAAAATGGAGGTGCATTTAGCCAACCCCTTATTTAAAACGTTCCCCATTTATTGATCCAATAATTTACTTCGTTTTACTTTTTAAAACCTAATAACTATAACCGTTTAAAAAGGAAAAACCGTTAAAACTTACTATAATTAGTTTCCGTGATTAATATATAACCAACAAAATCCACAAAAAATAAGAGCATATCCGTTTATATACTCACTCTTAAAATCTTCTAAAAAGAATTTAGTAAAACAAAATATATAAATGATAATTATTTTTAGCATTTAGAAAGTGCTTAAAAAGTCCATGACACTCTCACCGCTAGTCCGCTACACATTAGCACTAAATAAAAAGTAATTATTTAAAACGTTCACCATTTATTGATCCAATAATTTACTTCGTTTTACTTTTTAAAACTCAACTATAACCGTTTAAAATGGAAAAACCGTTAAAACTTACTATAATTAGTTTCCGTGATTAATATATAACCAACAAAATCCACAAAAAATATGAGCATATCCGTTTGTAGACTCACTCTTAAAATCTTTTAAAAGGAATTTAGCAAAACAAAATATATAAATGATAATTATTTTTAGCATATGGAAAGTGCCTAAAAAGTCCATGACACTCTCACCGCTACACATTAGCACTAAATAAAAAGTAATTATTTAAAACGTTCACCATTTATTGATCCAGTAATTTACTTCGTTTTACTTTTTAAAACTCAACTATAACCGTTTAAAATGGAAAAACCGTTAAAACTTACTATAATTAGTTTCCGTGATTAATATATAACCAACAAAATCCACAAAAAAATAAGAGCATATCCGTTTGTAGACTCACTCTTAAAATCTTTTAAAAGGAATTTAGTAAAATAAAATATATAAATGATAATTATTTTTAGCATATAGAAAGTGTTTAAAAAGTCCATGACATTATAGGGTAGTGGCATCTGGGGATAAGATAAGGCTTAGAGATTATTTGGTCCTGGGTTCAATTCACAAAAGGGGGTTTTCCCTGATTTATGGGGTTTTCTTCTGAATTGGTGTATAGGAATTATTGCCTAGTGGAGATGGATATGATCGAGTGGTTCCGCTGGACACGATAATACTCCAGTGGTCCTTTAGTTATCCAAATTTACCGTGAAAAAAGTGCTTAAAAACACGCTTTAAGGATATATTTTAATGGTTAATAATAGTTATTAACATGTACAGCTTGACTCTTGTTATTTTGGTGCTTGGTCTTATAGGTTGATTTTAGTGAGCTCTGATCCGACTACCTTCGGCTCGGTAACTTTCTATCTAGCGTCCTTTGGCCGGACATCACTTAGTCTAGTGTTCTTTGGCTTGACGTCCTTCATTAACGTTCAGACTTTAGAAACCTTCGTTTTTTGAACTGGAGACCTTCAAATGAGTTTTGGTCATTTATGGACGTCATTACTAATCTCCTAAATCTTGCATTATACTCGAATTTACCTTTTTAACTTAATTACTCACAAATATATTTCTTTCTAAGTTAAACAAGGGTAATATAATATTGGTATTAACAATAATAATAATAACATAGTAACAAAAAGGGCAAGTCACTAAGCTGTGAGAAAAGTAATAGTTTAGTATTCTAGTACAACATCGTCACATATAATGACAAGATATCATTTAAAAATATGAACATGATAAAAAGTTAACATAACATAATAAAAACTTAGTAACAAATTACACATCATCTCATCGAATTTGAATGTCGTCATACTATAACCTTAATATAAATTTAAATATTTCTCTAAATTCCTAAACTAAAAAATAACCTTAATAAAAAAATTTAAATATTTCTATAAACTTTTTTTTCCTTTTTTTTTTTACTCTAAATATCGCCAATATCATTCCACACGAAAAGGGCAATTACAAAGCAATGACAGGTAGTCGGGCAACAAGTTGCGTCGCCACCCCCTTTTGAATAGAAAAACCAACTCTACTAAATACAAAGTTTGAAACCTAAAAATAGAAAAAACATTAATATTGTTCAAAAATATGATTAAATAAAAATAGAAAAAACATCAATATTGTTCAAAATATGAGACCTTCTCTTCCATTCTCCTCCATATATACTTCTCTTCTGCTCATCTTTCTTCACCAACTTCTCTCTCTGAATCACTTTCTCCATTTATAGAAGTGGTTTATCAGGCAATTAAACTGATAAACAAAACCACCATTGTGAATTGAACATATCCCATTTGGGGTCTTCTTTCAAATTGAACTTCAATGGCGAAATTCATCCAAGCTGCTCTGTTTCTGCTTACGGTTGTTGTACCTTTGGCTTTAGCAGGTGGACATGACTATGGTCAAGCACTCTCCAAGAGCATTCTCTTCTTTGAAGCTCAGCGATCCGGTTACCTTCCCGGTAATCAAAGAGTTAATTGGAGAGGAAACTCCGGTCTACTAGACGGCAAAGCCAGTGGGGTATGTTGTACATTATTATTCTTATTATCATTATTACTTTTTACAACCAAACATACTCCTAAATTTACACCATTATCGACTATGTGACTTGAACCCTTAACCGCGATCCTCAATCACGGCAAACTAGTGGCCTTGTGGGTATGTTGTACATAATTATATACATATATTTTTTTTGTATGGCTAAGGCTAATTCACCCATCAAACTTACTCCTAAATTTTTACACTAATGCCTCCGATGCAACTAGCACCCTCAACCGCGGCAAAAATGAGTATGTTGTATAATTATTGTTTTTTTTTATACTGTAGGACTAGAACCTTCAATCACGGTAAAAATAACAAGTTTATCGTACATAATTATCTTTTTCTTTTTTTTTTTTTTTTACGTCTGACATACACTCACCAAAGACCAAACCTCCTAAAATTACACTAATATTCATTGTGCGACCATAATCCTCAACTAGTGGTGGAAGCAGAACTTCTTTGTCAGGGGTCATCATAAAACTCTCTTTTCTACCGGCTACAACTAGGGAGTCTAAAACATGTTTTTTCCTAAAAAAAAATCTCAGATTTTACATATAAAAACCATACAAATTTCTATATGTCCGGGGGGTCAACGAACCCTCTTGACCCCCTCTGGTTCTGCCCCTGTCCTGTCCTCGATCACTGCAAAACCAGAGGGTATATTGTACATATTTGTCTTTTTTTAATTATGGGACTAGAATCCTAAACCACAACAAAGCCAGTGGGTACATAATTATTTTTTTTACGACTAATTCACACCTACACCTAAATTTACCACAATATCCACCATGGGACTTGAATCCTAGTCGCTTGCGAAAGATACCACTAGGCTACAAGCTCTCTAGCGTACAAAATTATCTGTAAAACCGAGGTTTTTGTAGATTAATTTGGGGCTAATTCAATGAATTTCGTTGTGAAGGTGGATCTTGTTGGAGGATACTACGACGCAGGGGACAATGTGAAGTTCGGTCTTCCAATGGCGTTCACAGTTACCATGATGTCCTGGAGCATTTTAGAATACGGTTCGCAAATGAGCGGCGAGCTTGGTCACGCCATGGATGCGGTTAAATGGGGAACTGATTATCTCATCAAAGCTCATCCTGAACCTCGTGTGCTATACGGAGAAGTAATTGTTATTTCAGTTTGATTCAAATTTTATTCAGTTTTTTTTAAGGTTTTGTTGGAACCTGATTGGTGTTTGTTGATTTAGGTTGGAGATGGAAACACGGATCATTATTGCTGGCAAAGGCCAGAGGACATGACCACTTCGCGCAGTGCTTATAGAATTGATGTGAATAATCCGGGATCTGACCTCGCTGGTGAAACCGCGGCCGCTATGGCCGCGGCTTCCATCGTGTTTCACAGGTCGAACCCCGCGTATTCGAGGGAATTACTCACTCATGCCCACCAGGTTAGTTGGAGTACTAGTGTCTTGTTCTATTGTTGAAGTCAGAATATGTTTCATAAAAATAGTTATTGGAAATAGCAATACCATGTAAGAAGGCACACTCAAAGTATCATTTTTTTCTTTAAATAAAATAAAAAAAATTAATAATTTAAACAGATTGAATTTCAAAAAATTGAAATTGTAAGTCGTTTTTTCGATAATAATTCATTCTAACTATATGATCATGACACCATTAACTTTCGCTTTCGTTAGTAAGTGCAATCCCACTGTAACGGATTAGTAACTTCGTCCGCTTTTAACTTACCAGCCAATCTTCACTAGGGGCACATAAAGTTACTTTTTCATTAGAGTGTGCTTGCTTGTGACGACAAAAACAAAAATTATGAATGTTATTGGTTAAATTGATAGTATGGTTTATTATGACTAGTGATTGAAACCCACTTCGTCAATTTTTATGAAAAAGTGTTTATTTTAAAAAGGTTTAGTTATCACAAAATCTTAAAATATACTAAGGGAATATTATATCTTTTTAAAAGCTTTAATATATTATATAAATAAGTTTCAGGAAGCATAAATTACTTATTTATTTATTTTCACTTAATGTAAATAAATGTACAAGTGTTTCTGCACAAGTGCACATTGTACAAATCTGCTTATTCATGTTGCAATTCGGTTATGAATTATAGCGGTTCACATGGGATGTCATGTGTCCGTTTGTACAACCAATTATAATCACAATTAATTTTACACAAATAATTAAAAAACACTCATAACTAGTTTTATTTCATTTAATGTATTTTGATTAACTCATGGCTAGGTGCATAAAAACTAATATGCATATAATAGTTCTACTTTACCATGTACAACAATCAAAAAATAGTTAATTTTTGTCTCGAGTCTGATTTCCATATTCTTAAATAAAACTATTTTTTTATTAATATGTTTCATTATATTTGTAAATAAAACTATTTTTTTATTAATACGTTTTGTTATAAAATATTAAATAAAACAACAAAAGTTATATTTAAAGCTGCAAATTCATATAATATATATTTGTTTGTATTGAACATTTGAACATACAAAGTGACAAGGGGATCGTGGAACCGTCTATCACGGACAACGTGTGGACTCATAGTACTAAAACTTAATACTAAACTAATACCGCTTGCCACGTGATACCATTCAGTGTCGGTGTGTTGTACAGTACACACCACCAATGCACACTACACTTCATTTTATTTCCATTTCCTATATTACCCTCACACGTGTCACTTATTTACAACTACTTGTTGTGTTCAGCTCTTCGACTTTGCCGACAAGTACAGGGGCAAATATGACAGTAGCATCTCCGTGGCACAGAAATACTATAGATCTGTCAGTGGATACGCCGTACGTGATTATAACTCTAACTTACATTTTATTTTATTTACTTAATTGCCATTTGTTTAATTTTTCTTTTTTTGTTTGTTAACAGGATGAGTTACTTTGGGCTGCTGCTTGGTTGTACAAGGCAACCAACGAGCCGTATTACTTGAATTACTTGGGGGAAAATGGCGATGCACTTGGTGGGACCGGCTGGGCCATGACGGAGTTCGGGTGGGATGTTAAGTATGCCGGTGTTCAGACCCTTGTCGCTATGGTAATATGTTGTTACAAGTTTTTACGCTGGATTACTCGGTGTAATTTGAAATGGGCTCGGGTCAAATTGAGTTTGGGTTAAAACGGACTACTCTTAACAAACAAACAAACATACCCAGTAAATGACTTTTAACAAGCTACCGGTAGGGTCTCAGGTGGCCGGGTGGGTGAGATTAGGGCAAACTTTCACTCTATCCCAGGAAATAGATTGACTGCTCCCACTGATAGACCGACTCGAAAAAGAACTTTCTGAGATATATAAAGTATATCAAAACACTTAACATACAACGAGCCTAAAGAAAATAAGGACTTGCTAATAGACTACATATGCAAAATAAGTGTGCAACTACTAATAAATCATAGTAGTAACATAGAAAAGAGAAATGTGGAGAGAGAGAAAAACATGTAATATTGGTTCGGGTCAAAACAGGTTGGATCTAAGCGGTTCACTAGTTATATTTATTTTTATGATGGCTAGTGACAGCAGTGATGGCGGGGTGGCAATAGGCAGTGACGAGGTGGTGCTGGCTCATATGGACCCGTTCTAAGTTACCAAGTTTATAAGGGGATCCATTTTGAGTGACTATATAATTGGAGTACACATGAAACAAACAAATATCAACTCAAAGAACTATGAAATAGTTTAGTTGAGTTGGTGTAACCTACAAACAGTTTTCTTGATGACACACATATTTGATGACCATTTGTTAAAATTGTATGCAGTTTTTGATGGGAGGGAAAGCTGGTGGTCACTCGCAAGTGTTTGGAAAATACCAAGAAAAGGCGGAGAAGTTCATGTGTTCGTGTATGGGGAAGGCTAACCAGAATGTTCAAAAGACTCCCGGAGGTCTAATTTTTCGGCAACGATGGAACAACTTACAGTTTGTCACAAGTGCCTCTTTCCTCCTCACTGTCTACTCCGACCACTTAACTTCTGCCCGAAAAGACTTACAATGTGCTTCCGGCAGTGTTGCCCCCTCGGAGCTTCTAGCATTTGCCAAGTCACAGGTAAAAATAAAAATACTCAAATTCAAAAAATTGTTTTACATTTAATAAAAAAATTATTTAAATTAAGTATATAACAATATTGATTGAAAACTTTTAGGTGGACTATATCCTTGGAGACAACCCAAGAGCAACAAGCTACATGGTTGGATATGGAAGCCACTTCCCACAACAAGTTCACCACCGCGGTTCCTCCATTGTGTCAATTAAAGTTGACCCATCGTTCGTTAGCTGTAGAGGTGGTTATGCTACATGGTTTAGCCGAAAAGCAAGTGACCCAAATCTTTTAACCGGTGCCATTGTTGGCGGTCCTGATGCCTATGATAACTTTGCTGATCAAAGGGACAATTATGAGCAGACTGAGCCTGCTACATATAACAATGCACCCCTTCTTGGAGTCTTGGCTAGGCTAAATGGTGGTCATGCTGCCTATAGCCAGCTCCTTCCAGGTAAATTTTGTCACAATTTTGTTCATCTGAAATGTCATTTATACCCTTTGGTTTTCATTCTTTACAAAAATTTTGTTTATCTTTTTGCAGTTGAAGTTCCTCTTCATAAACCCATTGCTGCTCAACCAAAGCCTGTATCTACATCTACAGGTACGAATTCCACACGTTTTAATCAAGACGGGTAATTTGAACACTCGAAAGGTTAGGTTGTCCCACAAACATTTTTTATCCGCTTTTTCTTGAATTTTATATAAAAAAAATACCAATCCAAATTTTTTTTTATTTTAGTTTTCTTGAATTTTATAAAAAATATATGTGATATATATGTTTTAGAAAAATAATTTATAAAAAAAAAACAATCTATTTTTTAGTAAATAATTTAAGTATTTATGTACACTGTGGGTCACTTTCCACCGAACAACCCGCGTCCATTTCGACCTAGTTATTAAAAGTTGACCTGTTGAGGTAATCTTAACACAAATCAAGCCATTAATAGCATGCTTTTCTTGTACAAATAGTTTGGAATTATTTATTTTACCCATGAATTTGACTCAAGGATCATACATTATCTTGTTTTATAGCTCCAGTTGAAATCAATCAAAAGGAAACTGCCTCATGGGTATCCAATGGAAAAACATACTACAGATATTCAGCTATTGTTACTAACAAATCAGGCAAGACCATCAAGAACTTCAATCTAACCGTTTCCAAGCTCTACGGTCCAGTCTGGGGTCTCACGAAGACCGCAGGCGGTTCCTATGGGCTCCCAAAATGGGTCAACTCATTGCCCGCTGACAAAAGCATAGAGTTTGTGTACATCCATAGTGCTCCTATTGCAGACGTCTCAGTTTCCAGCTACACATTGGCCTAAGGCTCAACATTAAGCTAAAAGAGACGGATAAACGCATGCAAACACGCTACAATTATATGTGGTTTGTGAGAGTTGTGGAATTATATAAAAAGCTAAAGCTAGTGAAGGGAAGTCATTGTAATTAGATGCGTTTTCAGGTTTTTTTTTCTTTAAGTTCAAATAAGGTCTGAAGAATAGAGGAAGAAAGGAGTGAAGAGAGTTTATTACTACAAGTGCTCATCCTCTTTCACCTCCTCCTTCATTAGGTCTTTTACTCTTTTTTTTTTTTTTTTTTTTGTTCTTTCTAGATATGGAAAGAGTGGTACTATGGGTGAGAGTGAGTAAACAAGAAATTATATATACTTCTCAACAAGGTAAAAAGAGAGATCAGATTTGTGTATTTTTCTTTTGTTTTTGTGTTTTGTTTTGTTGTATTTTACTTCAAAATAGGTTTGAAGTTGTCTGTTTCTTTGTCTTATGCTGTTGTAAATTTGACAGCATCCTTTAAATATGCAATATGAATATAGATTGTGCAAGTGGCTTGTCTTTGTGTTTTTCTACTTTAGTTTTAGTATGGAATAAGAAATGTTTATACCACTTTCATGTCGTGCCATGTTTTTACTTTCTTTGGCCATGCAATGTACTTTACCATACAATTTTCATAATGTTTCTCACTTTTCACATTAATAAGTCATATATTTCTATAAATCATTTTAGAATTTAGATTTGGTATACATAAATCATGTTAGATTTGTTGTTTTTTGTAGGTGGTATAGTAGGGAAGCAGCTGGATTTTTTTTTTTTTTTTTTTGGCTAAACTTGCATACTATGAGGATTGAACCCCTGACCTCTCCTATCCTAAGCTCGAACTCATCAACACCATTGGGTAATTCCCAAGTGGATAGGTAAGCAGCTAGATGATCTTTTAGAATCATGTGTATCATATTTTTAGATTAAAGTTTTTACAAATCACTCGAAATAATCGGATTTTGTAAAAAACAAGAACCAGTATTTATATTTCTATTGTGCAAAAATATACCCGGAAATAGACCAAAGATTGTGTTTTATAGGTTGCGAACCATCAAAACATTTTTGTTAAAACGTTAAAATGCTTCACATAAATGCGGGTTAGTTTTGTGGTTGAAACATATGGCGGTTAATTTGGTTAGCGATAGGTTTTGTTGTTGCCTTCTTACATTAGTTACTTAGTTCGAGTTGTCGATTTGCTTCTCTACTTCCTATTGTAGTTCATCAACATGATTACACCAACAAGGTTGTTGTTGAACTATAACATAAGTAGACCCTGATGTTTATCGAGAGTCTAAAACATATTATTTTGAATGAACACGCACTCCATGCTTCCTAAGACTACCCGTAGTGGCCAATATTTTGGCGTTTTCCCCCCTCAAACACGCCCCAAAACGCCCGGTCCCCACCCCGCTGGCGTTTTCCGGCGTTATTTTGCAACCCCCCCCCCCAGCGTGATTTGAAACACGCTGAAAGTTCATTTGTTTGCCCAATAAGACCTTGCCATGTGTGTATAATTAGTTTTAATTTAAAAAAACAAAAGAAATAATATTTGTGTGTGTATAATTAGATTTTGGTAAAGGTTTTTTTTTTTTTAAGGTTGATGTTGCAGGTTATTGTGGGTGACAAAGGAAGAAGAAGATGATTTTGCACATTCAGTCCCTGCACTTTGATTGTATTTAAAAAAGGATTTAAACTTCAAAACCTTTAATATTTCAAGTTTCAAAAATGCTATATCAGTCCCTAAAGTTTTGTTTATTAATGTCTAATTTGAATCTTTTATAAAACCAAAAATTTTGCAATGTAATTTTTTTTTTACCTTTTTCCGGGTTTTTTACTTTTAGTATTGTAATTTTTGTTTTATTTAATAAAGTATTATTAGTTTTTAATTTAAAAAACATGAATAATTGTGTAATGATTGGTTGGGGCATTATTGGGCATTATTCCACTACGCTCCTCTTGTAAAAACGCCCAATAATGCCCCCTTGCTGACTTGACTACCACATAACGAATAACGCCCAAGAATGGGACATTATTCACTAAACCACTACATATTGTAACTAGCAAACTATTTAGATTCTCCTTTTCCTAAGTCAATACCTATTAGGCTATTACCTAAAACAATAATTACATCAACCATATTCTTGTATTATTTGTTTAATAATAATAACTAGAATTTATACCCGCGCTTCGCGACGGGATAACGTTTTTTTAGAGTTGCGCGTATGTCAAAACGTAACTTAAATTTATACCACTTGTAACTAAAGCTAAACACATAAAACTCGATTACAAAAATATTTAGAAAGTTAAATGGTTATCAGTGTCAATGCCGAAAGTTGAGAAAACACAAAAAAAATTATGTCGAAATGTAAATCAACTTAAGTTTATATCTGCACGTAAATAAAAATAAAGACGTAAAACTCGATTAAAAAGTACTTAGAAAGTTAAGGGTTGTACGAGTCAATGCTGAAAATTAATGGGTAAAAGTAAAAAAAAAACAAAAAATTATGTCGAAACGTAAATCAACTTGAGTTTATATCGAGATGTAAATAAAAATAAAGACGTAAAACTCGGTTAAAAAGTATTTAGAAAGTTAAGGGGTCGTAAGAGTCAATGCTGAAAGTTAAATGTTAAAAGTAAAAAGAAAGAAAACTAAAAAAAAAAGAAAAAAAAAGTAATGTAGCACTGTAGACGTAAAACTCGGTTAAAAAGTATTTAGAAAATTAAGGGGTCGTAAGAGTCAATACTGAAAGTTAAAGGTTAAAAGTAAAAAGAAAAAAAACTAAAAATTGACAAAAAAAAAAAGTTAAAGTATTTAGAAAGCAAAGGGGTCGTAAGAGTCAATACTGAAAGTTAAAGGTTAAAAGTAAAAAAAAAAAGAAAACCAAAAAAAGAAAAAAAAAGTTACAAAGTTAAAGTATTTAGAAAGCTAAGGGGTCGTAAAAGTCAATACTGAAAGTTAAAGGTTAAAAGTAAAACGAAAGAAAACAAAAAAAAATAAAAAAAAAGTTACTGTAGCAGTGCTACAGTGAAACCAAGTTGTTCTTTAAGATTATTTATAATATAATAGAGGTTTACACCCAAGCGCACATACAACCCTCGTTTAAAAGAATGGTCAATCAAGTCCTGTGGTTGTCAATTGGAATCAATCAAGTCTCTCCTACTAACACACCGTTTGTAATTTAGTAAAAAGACTAAAATACCCCCCATAACTTTAGTTACCATTTCAGTCCCTAAACGTATAATTCATATATTCCATCCTTATTTAAAACTTTTTCCTAATCTAATAACTAGCCACCGATTATCCTTAATTAATCAGCAATATGATGTTATTAACAGCAACAACAACCCGTATTAAGACGTGTAACCAAAATTAAACTTTATTTGACCTCTAGAACTCGAAAAGGGTTTGACATTTAGAACTTGAAATGTGTTTAACTTTAAGAACTTGAAATTGGTTTGACTTTTAGAGCTTGAATTGGGTTTTACTTTTACAACTTGAATTGGGATTGACCTTCGCAATTGCAAGTGAGTTGTAGTTGCAGAACTTGAACTGCCTTCATTATCACAGGTTTGACCAGTTATTCTGGTCAAACATGTCATACAATGCCTACCAAAGTGTATCATCCATGTTCAAATTATAAGCATTAGAAGATGAAATGGGTTTGACTTTTAGAACATGAATTGGGATTGACCTTCACAACTTCAAGTGAGTTGTAGTTTTATAACTTGAACTGCCTTCACTTACTCACAGGTATAACTAACTCATATTATGCATAACTGTCATAAATCAAAGTGCTATTTGTGCAAACTAAAGTGTATCATCCCTGTTCTATTTATAGCTATGTCACATTACGCATAGAAGGCCTAAATCGTATTGTACCCTGATCAAGTTAAAAGGCTTGATTATCACAACCTTGACTAAATATGCATGTTGCTTTATGTCAATACAACCCGTTGTGCATAATTGTCATGTACCGTCAATACCTAAAACACCTACATAACAACAATATCCTATTGTGCATAACTGTCCTTTACTGTCACACCCCAACCGATGGCGAAAACATCGGGGTGCGAGCACTAAGCGTTCAGATTGCTCATGAGATTTCCATAACACTAGATATTTCGATAGACATTAAATAGATTTTATAGTAATTGTCTAAATCAAGCATCAATCACAAATATCAAGTATCAAACATAACAAACATTGTTCCAATTGTTCAAATGTCTAAATTAACTAGGCGACGTTTCTAGGCATCTCCTAGCTTGATTTCCAAGTGTTCCAGAGCAACCTATCAGCCTGCAGTATGTATTAAAATATCAATACAAAAGTATTGGCGAGTATACAAGTTTGACAGTAGAATAATAGATTAAAACAACTCATATCCACAATGTAAGTATAAAAATAGGTTCAGTCGTGCTAGTGTCGCAGTCCACGCAGTGATAGCCCAAGTATTCCGATGCTTTAGTGTTTACCCAAGACTCAAGGTAAACTAGAATCCTTTTAACAATACCCCCTGAGAATAATGGGAGAGGTGCACCCCTATAGCGCTACTATTGTTAAGGCGGAACTACACACCCTGGATTAAACGTCACATAGCACAAAATAGAATATTAGAATGCACAAGTTTTCACATACACGTAGGATAGAGTTTAGTCTGCAAAGTCTCAAGTATCGTAGTTTATAGAATACATGTTACATCCCAAAAGTTTTAAATAAAAAGGGACCGAGTATACTCACAATGATTGCTTAACAGTATAGACTGTTATTGGATCAAAGAGAGCTCTTTTAGAATTAACCTGATTAGATTACAACATATAAGAGTCGGGCAGAATAATGAGGTTGCGTAAAGTGTCGGAAACAGTCACTGGATCGGATGGTTGTCCGATCGGATGGCTATCCTATCGGATTGCCAATCGATCGGGTGACAAGTGTGTGAGGAAACGGATGGCTGCCCGATCGGATGGCCATCTGATCGGGTTGCCACTTGGTTCAAAATCCACAAGGTGAGGGGGATAGGATGGCTGCCCGATCAAATGGCTATCCGATCGGGTTGCCACTCTATCCAAGTACTAAGTTTAGTGTTGGTCACTCCTATCGGATGGCAGCTCGATCGGATGGCTATCTGATCGGGTTGCCACTCGATTGAGGTTCCCAAGTTCCAAGTTTTTCTGAAAAGTTCTAAGTGTTGAAAGGTTTCAAGGCTAAAGGACAAGTGCCTCCTGATCGAGTGGTTGCCCGATCGGGTGGCTATCTGATCGGGTTGTCGTTCGATCGGGCGGTCCTTGTTCCGTTCACCCTCTTTGTAAGTTTCTAAGTTATAGATTAATGATGTCAGCAGGGCACGTATTGAGACAACGGTAGACTCATCGGCACACAGTCGTTTTGATAGGATGGGAACCACCCCTAGTCCGAAATCTTAAATGAAGACTGCTCAAAGAGCTGCGGATACTTGGCCTTCATATCACTTTTCAATTCCCAAGTGAATTCGGCGCCATGCTTTCCTTCCCATCGAACCATAACAATGGGAATTTTGCTGCGCCTCAGACGCTTGACAACTTGATCCATGATTTCGACCGGTTTCTCCACAAATTCCACAGTCTCATTTATTTGTAAGTCTTCGAGGGGAACCTGCAGTCCCTCGTTGGCCAGGCATTTACGTAGATTAGAGACGTGGAACACTGGATGCACGTTGTTTAGTTCTTGTGGCAAGTCGAGTCTGTACGCCACCTTGCCAATCCTTTCAAGTATCACGAAAGTACCCACATAGCGAGGAGCGAGCTTTCCCTTCTTTCCAAAACGAACTACTCCCTTCCAGGGAGATACCTTGAGAAGAACTCGTTCACCAACACCGAATTCCAGAGGCTTACGCCTAACATCGGCATAACTCTTTTGTCTGCTCCTAGCCTTGATCAAGTTATCACGGATCTGAAGAATCTTATCCGTTGTCTCTTGAATGATTTCAGGGTCAGTAAACTGCTTGTCACCAATCTCATGCCAGCTGAGAGGAGATCGGCACTTGCGGCCATACAAAGCTTCGAAAGGAGCCATCTAAATATTGGAATGATAGCTGTTGTTGTACGAGAACTCAATCAATGGTAAATGTACATCCCAGTTACCACCAAAGTCGATGACACAAGAACGGAGCATATCCTCTAGGGTTTGAATAGTACGCTCGGTCTGTCCATCCATCTGAGGATGAAAGGTCGTGCTAAGATTCAAGTGCGAACCCATAGCGGACTGAAATGTTTGCCAAAGACGCGAAGTAAAACGACCATCACGGTCCGAGATTATGTCAAGAGGTATGCCATGACGGCATATAATCTCATCAGTATAGACTCGAGCAAGTTTCTCCACTTTATAATCCTCACGAATAGGAAGAAAGTGGGCCGATTTGGTCAAACGATCAACAATTACCCAGATACTTTCGTGACCAAAAGGCATACGAGGTAGTTTGGTAATAAAGTCCATAGCAATGCTATCCCATTTCCAAACTGGGATCTTAGGTTGCTCCAAAAGTCAAGAAGGACGCTGTTGTTCAGCCTTTACCTTCAAGCAAGTAAGGCACTTAGAAACATACACAGCAATGTCCTTTTTCATGCCAGGCCACCAATAAGTCATACGCAGATCCTGGTACATCTTATCGGCACCTGGATGAATAGAGTAGCGAGATTTGTGAGCCTCATTCATAATGAGCTCACATAGATTATCGCAATCCGGCACCCAGATGCGACCCAGATAGTACTGAAGACCATCATATTTAGTTTCGAGCTGATCCACATTAGCACCACGAATCTCCACCATTAGATTACCTTCATTAGTTGACGAATACTACGCTTCACGAATACACGCATGAAGATCCTAGAGATACGAATAGCCTTAAAATGAGTTTTACGATTAAGAGCGTCAGCCACTACATTCGCCTTGCCAGGATGATAGCGAATTTCGCAGTCGTAGTCGTTAAGTAGTTCCATCCAACGTCTCTGTCGCATGTTCAGTTCCTTCTGGTCAAAGATATGCTGAAGGCTCTTATGGTCGGTGAAGACCACACACTTTGTACCATATAGGTAGTATCGCCAGATCTTTAACGTGAAGACAACTGCACCAAGCTCCAGATCGTGAGTAGTATAGTTTTTCTCATGTACCTTGAGTTGACGAGAAGCATAAGCGATAACCTTGTCCCGTTGCATGAGCACACAGCCTAATCCACGGTTCGAAGCATCACAATATACCACGAAATCGTCATTCCCATCGGGTAAGGTAAGTACAGGAGCATTACACAAAAGGGTCTTAAGAGTTTGAAAAGACTCCTCTTGCTCGGGACACCAAGCAAAAGGTTTCTCTTTCTGGGTCAACGTAGTGAGAGGTACAGCGATTTTGGAAAAATCCGAGATGAATCGGCGGTAATAACCAGCCAATCCTAGAAAAGAACGGATATTAGATGCGGATTTAGGCGTACTCCAATTCTTCACGGCTTCGATCTTAGACGGGTCAACATGAATACCTTGCTTACTAACGACGTGACCAAGAAATTGCACCTCATCGATCCAAAACTCACACTTAGAAAATTTAGCATACAGACGTTCACCACGTAAGAGTTCAAGCATGAGACATAAGTGTCGAGCATGATCAGCCTTAGACTTAGAATAAATGAGGATATCATCAATAAAGACTATAACAAAACGATCCAAATAGGGTTTACACACACGATTCATAAGATCCATGAACACAGCAGGTGCGTTGGTCAGCCCAAAAGGCATAACCACGAACTCGTAGTGTCCATAACGAGTACGAAATGCAGTTTTAGGGATATCATCCTCGAGAACACGCAACTGATGATATCCAGATCGAAGATCGACCTTAGAGAAACAGGACGCGCCTTGTAGTTGATCAAACAGGTCGTCAATACGAGGTAGAGGGTAACGATTCTTCACAGTAAGCTTATTAAGTTCACGGTAGTCGATACACATATGAAATGAACCATCCTTCTTCTTGACAAATAAAACGGGAGCACCCCACAGAGAGGTACTTGGACGAATGAAACCCTTATCGAGTAATTCCTGTAGCTGGCTGGATAACTCTTGCATCTCGGAAGGTGCAAGACGGTAAGTAGCCTTGGTGACAGGAGTTGTGCCAGGTACAAGATCAATGCGAAAGTCAACGGTTCTAGGAGGAGGAAGACCAGGAAGATCTTCAGGAAAAACATCAGTGAAATCACACACCACTGGAACGTCGCTTATGTTCTTCCCTTTGTCCTTTTGTTCCACCACGTGGGCCAGGAAGGCAAAGTTCTGTTTACGTAAGCATCTGCTCTTTTGTGTACATGACATCAGCCTCAGTCCTTTCGAAGGTCGGTCACGTTCAAAGTATCACCAGACGGAAGAGGAAGACGAACGAGCTTATCATGACAAACAATCTCGGAATGGTTCTTACGCAACCAATCCATACCGATAATAACATCAAAGCTACCCAAACGCATGGGTATGAGATCAATAGAGAACACGTGATTGTTAAGAGTTAGGGAAAATCACCCACAATAGAATTAACAAGGATCGACTTACCATTGGCGACCTCAACAAAGAACGACTCAGATAACTTAGAGCGTGTACAGTTTATCAAAGACTCAAATTCCACGGACACAAAGCTTTTATCGGCACCAGTATCAAATAGAATTGAAGCATAAAGGTTACTGACGAGAAACATACCATTCACTACATCATTGTTGTTGGGAGCCTGATTATCATTGAGATTGAATGCTCGTCCACGAGCGGCTGCTTGTTGATCTTGGTTCAGCTGGGGGCAACGATTACGAAGATGAGTGGTATCTCCACATTGGAAACATGCACGAGCAGCATTGACCGGCTTGGGATTCTGTAGGGGAGCTGGAGGTGCTGGTAGAGCTGCCTGAGCTGGGACTTGCTAAGTTGGATTAGCTTGGCGACAATAGGGAGTCGTGTGACCATAGCGGTTACAGTTGGTGCACAGATGACATGCAGAAGCAGTAGGATGATGAAAGTTGCAAGTCGCACACTTGGGGTAAGACCCAGTGTACTGCTTCTTAGCTTCTGGGACAACAGGGTTAGCAGCAGCAGTAGCAGGAGCAGGTTTAGCAGCAGGTTTGCAGTAGGAACAATAGCATTGCATCTTGAGCCCTGGGACTTCCTTTTCTTGTTCTTGCTGCCACTTGGCTGCTGGGTAACTTGGTTTGCAGACTTGGAAGTAGCAGGAGTAGCAAACTGCTTATCACGCACACGGTTGTTGTTCAAACTTGCTGCCAGATGATAGACTTCTTCAATGGTATCGAGTTGAGCTGCTTCGATTGAATCACACATCGCAGGAGGTAGACAATTGATGTACTTGGTTATCATCCGCTTGGGAGTAGAAACCAAGTGAGGAACGATCAAGCTCAACTGCTTGAAACGGGTAGTATAAGCCAGGTTATCATCACCAACCTGCTTCAAGTGCCAAAACTATTCTTCAAGCTTTAATTGTTCATGAGGAGGGCAGAACTCGAGCATCATGAGTTCTCGCACCTCAGCCCATGGAAGAGCATAGGCTTCTTCATTAGAACGAATGTTTCTCTCATTCGACCACCACTCCAATGCTCTGCCTTGAAACATCCCAGTTGCACTCCTAGTCTTTAGATGATCTGGGCACTCGCTGTTAATGAAGGTAACTTCAATGCTGTCGAACCACTCGAGCATAGCAGTCACCCCGTCACTGCCCATGAAAGGCTTAGGGTTGCAAGAGATGAAATGTTTGTAGTTGAATTTAGTAGACTTTTGTTTTCAGCCTTCGAGTCCACAAAGGATGGAGGAGTGTTTGATCCTTGAAGTTCAGAGACAATCTTTGGCACGACTCGAGCAATCTGGTCGGCCATGAAGGACATCATCTTCTTCTGAGACTTCTCCCTGGATCTTTTGAGAGTGTCGGATAGCTTTCGAGAAGACATCTAAAGATCTGACAAAAGGATCGTATAAGACTAGATTAACATAGACTAACATAGGTTAACACATGATAGACTGAGACTCAAGACTTCGCAAGATTTTGATGGATACCGAAAACCCACGACCTTCGCGTGGCGTGTTGTACGGAGCTTGGCAACAAGTCAGAAACGTTTATATATAGGAAGTACCAGCGGCGTATCCACCACTTTTCGGGCACGTCGCTTCTACCCCGTACTCAGAGTCATGTTACGTGTCGTAATTGCCAAACAACGCACTCAAAATTATCACAGTACACAGGTAGACTAATCCGATAGATTTCAATAGATGTAACACCACAATCCACGACCTTCGCATGGCATGTTGTACGAAGCTTGGCAGCATGTCAGAAGCGCTTATATATAGGAAGTACCAGCGGCGTATCCACCACGCTTCGGACACAATACTTCTACCTCGTACTCGATGTCATGTTACGTGTCGCAACAATACTCATCATCATTATCATAGATTTCCATAAATTTCAATAAATTACTATAGGCTTCAAATAGTCTTTAATATATTCAATAGACTTCAATAGACTTCAATAGATGCGATAGACTTAAATAGATTGCCATAGATTTCAATAGATTTCCATAGACTTTAATAGATTCACATAGATTTAGCATTAACAACTCACAACTAACGAAATCATGCATGACACGTATTACCAAAGTTCGGCGACATAATAGAAGCACTTATATATAGGAAGTACCAGCGGCGTATCCACCATGCTTCGATCACGTCACATCCCCCTCGTCATTGGTGTCATACTTCGCCAACCGCAACATTAGACTAATCAATTAAATAGCATAGATTGACCCAACTAATCCGCATAGATTGACCAAATAGATTCACAACATAGATTTAGCCCAAATAGATTTCACAACTTCAACCCGAGCCTACAAGACTACGAACTTCACTTAGCGCGTGGTACGAAGATTGGGTAACATGCCAAAAACACTTATATATAGGAAGTACCAAGAGTGTATCCACCATGCTTCGAACATGCCACTTCCTCCTCGTCTTCGGCGCTAGGCTACGTTTCGTATCTTGTTTCTCAATCCACACATACGTAGTTTATACATAGATTTCACTAGAGTACACGATAGATTTCACATGGAGTACGCAAATAGTCTTTCCATAGCTTTAGAATTCAACATCATCACCGATCAGCAGACACTAGGTTTTGCATGGCACTTGGTGAGAAAGTTGGTAACATGTCAGAAACACTTATATATAGGAAGTACCAGCGGCGTATCCACCATGTTTCGGACACATCACTTTTCCCTCGTATTCCATGCCATGTTACATCTAGTGCCTTACAATCACAATACCACATAGATTAACATCGTAGATAAACCTTGTAAATTTAGTTTGATCCTGAAGGATTAATTGTTTTAGATTGCGGACATACGTGCGATTCGTGTAAAAGTATTCCGAAATGATCGAAGGATCGAGTGTAAAACCACATACATAAAATCGGAATATCATAAAAGATAGGCTCATAAAACATAGGATTGTTCCGGGTAGAGGAACGACGACTAACCAAAGTGATTCGAACCCCTTTTGAATTGAGGTAACGTGTCTTGACTTACTTAGACAAATACGTCATCGATGTTAGGCCTACGATATTCGTCCTTTTGGTCATTCCACGTTCCTAATTGATCGGAAGTTACGAGACTTTGGCGAGACATAAAATCAAGGAGTGGGACTAGTTATCAAGATCTGAGTTTCACTTCTAACTTGACAACATCGTGCCCTAATTAGCGTTGGTACTCGTCCCCAGACAAGACCTACTAGAATAATAGGGAGATTTCCTCATCAAGGTTCGGATGTCACTCCTGACATGAGAGCAAACCTCGTGTAAACAAACATTGATTAACAGTGTTTTCAAAATATAAAGTGTATATTATGTTAGCCTTAGGAAAGGCATGTAAGTTTAGCATGAATACATGCTGCTAGGAAGCAGATACGGTAGAATACATAAGTCTTAAACAACAAATAAGAATCAAGATTTCCTAGAACTATAGACTAGGGCAAGTATTCCTACTTATCCTAATTCCCTATAGTTATGGCTCTGATACCAATCTGTCACACCCCAACCGATGGCGGAAACATCGGGGTGCGAGCACTAAGCGTTCAGATTGCTCATGAGATTTCCATAACACTAGATATTTTGATAGACATTAAATAGATTTCATAGTAATTGTCTAAATCAACCATCAATCACAAATATCAAGTATCAAACATAACAAACATTGTTCCAATTGTTCAAATGTCTAAATTAACTAGGCGACGTTTCTAGGCATCTCCTAGCTTGATTTCCAAGTGTTCCAGAGCAACCTATCAGCCTGCAACATGTATTAAAATATCAATACAACCCCTGTGTGAATGGGTGTTGAGTCCAAACTATAGTACTACGTCGTTAAGGCAGGTAGACAACATTCCACGTGTAAACACAATCAACAAGCATTCATTTAGTCATGTAATATATGCATATTGGTCAGTATTCAATAACTTGAGTAGTGTGATCGTTTGTGTTTTGAAATAAGTAACGTATGTAACACCCAAAAGTGCTAAAAGCAAAAAGGGATCGAGTATACTCACAACAATTGATTGATGGATTGAAGGGAGCGCTTGAGAGTATGGTTAGCCTGAACAGTTCGATAGCATAACGATGAATACGTATAGAATGGAAACAAGTGTAAGTGGGTCGAACAGCCTGGTCGATCGAACAGCAGGTTCGATCGAACGGGTTGTTTGTTCGGTTGGAAGATCCGTTCGGACAGTCTGTTCGATCGGCCGGTAGGCTCGATCGGCTGGACTGTTCGAGTGGATTGTTTCTTCCCTTGAGTGGGATGTGTTTGTGTGTGATGGTTTGACCTTTTGAAGTTTTCGTTGTAGTATTTGAGAACACTGAAGTGTTCTTACCTTTCAGGTCGATCGATCGAACGGTCTGTTCGATCGGCCGGCTTAACCGATCGGTTAGGAACTTCAGTAGTAGTCCTTAGCAGGATGTCACTCGATCGAACAGCATACTCGATCGAATAGCATGCTCGGTCGGGTGGCATTCCAATACGTCCAACGAATTGAAAATCGACTAAGGGTTGAAGCATAGTATCTCATGATCCGATGAGTAATGCTATCAAACGTCTCGTTCGATCGAACATCACCTCGTTCATTACTATACTTCATTGAATTGTCAAAATGTGGGGCCATATGCTAGCCGATCGGCTGACCTGGTCGATCGGCTGACATGTCCGATCGGTTGGGCTGTTCGTTCGAACAGCCTAACCGTTTGGTCAGCATCCTGACCTGATCGGCCTGTTCGTCTAACACTTGGCTGTTCTGATTATTTGACGTTATATTGAGGTAGTTTGACAACGAGCTGAACCATGGAACTTTCATTCTTACTTGTTTCCCCTACTCGGACAGGAATCACCCAAGTCCGGCCGGTAAACTGTTCGGAACGGTAGTCTGATGTTTATCCCGAAGTCGGTGAACCTCGTAGATAGAATCCGAATCTTGAACCACTCATCCACTAGAATGATTGGTGAGTCGGCTCAAGCTCCGTTTCTACCGGTTTGAAGGCATTGAGTGTAAAAGAGTTGAAAGAAAGTTGGAAATCTTCCTTTCAATCCTTTACATCCTGTAAAGGTTTAGATCTATCACGGATCTTAGCTTGTTTATGTGGAAATCGGTTAGATCCGAGCTATTCATGGTGGATTGAAGCCAAAACATGATGTTCTTGAAGAACACCATGATGACATCATCCTAGAATGCTTAGATCTTGATGATTTCATGGTTAGAAATCAAGATTTGAAAGATAGAAAGGTGTAGGAGTGTGTATTGATCAAGAAAGTACAAGATTTAGGATGAAAACTTACCGGAATCGGAAGAAATCTGAGAAAAGGTGAGGAGCACGAGCTGGTCGGTCAGAGAGTTTCCAAAAGTGGAAAGAATGACAATGATAGCCCTATTTAGAGGCTCCAAAAGAGGAAAGGGCTGGCCGATCAGCCAGGCATCCCGATCAGACAGCCTGCTCGATCGGACAATCCGTCCGATCGGCTGGGCTGTTCGATCAGCTGACAGCCTGATCGATCAACAGCCTGGTTCGAGTGTTCGGTGCGACGATTTTCGATATTTCGATTTCGATTGAAAACGATATGATTACGATAGAGTTTCCTATTCGAATTACTTTCAGTCCCAATCACTATATCTAACATACAATCATCTACATTTCACCCTATCCTTACGTTACCATTCGTCATAATTCGATTTCGATTGCATTCGATTTGAGTTTCGAGTTTCGGTTCGAGTTTCGCTTGATTCGATTGATCACCACACAAAACATAAAGTAAACACGCACAGGTAACACATAAGGCACACACACGTATAACAATAACCAAAGTTCGCGCAATTCGAGATTCGAGTTCGATGATGGTTAGATCGGTTTGATTACTGATTAGTTAACTTTATCGCATTGTTACTTCCTACTATTCACATTCGTAATTCGGTTCGCGTCGATTAAACATTCGGTTACTTCGATTCATTCTTGATTACAACAATTACTCCTCATAATACAAATAAAACATAAAATAGACTAATTATAGTCAAAGAAGTCAAAGTTGACTTAGACTTTGACATTTGAAAACACGGGGTGTTACATTACATCCCAAAAGTTTTAAATAAAAAGGGACCGAGTATACTCACAGTGATTGCTTAACAGTATAGACTGTTATTGGATCAAAGGGAGCTCTTTTAGAATTAGCCTGGTTAGATTACAACAGATAAGAGTCGGGCAGAATAACGAGGTTGCGTAAAGTGTCGGAAACAGTGACTGGATCGGATGGCTGTCCTATCGGATGGTTGTCCGATCGGATGGCTATCCGACCAGATTGCTAGTCGATAGGGTGATAAGTGTGTGAGGAAACGGATGGCCGCCCGATCGGATGGCCGTTGCCACTTGGTTCAAAATCCACAAGGTGAGAGGGATAGGATGGCTGCCCGATCGGATGGCTATCCGATCAAGTTGCCACTCTATCCAAGTACTAAGTTTAGTGTTGGTCACTCCTATCGGATGGCAGCTCGATCGGATGGCTATCCGATCGGGTTGCCACTCGATTGAGGTTCCCAAGTTCCAAGTTTTTATGAAAAGTTCTAAGTGTTGAAAGGTTTCAAGGCTAAAGGACAAGTGCCTCCTGATCGAGTGGTTGCCCGATCGGGTGGCTATCCGATCGGGTTACCGTTCGATCGGGCGGTCCTTGTTCCGTTCACCCTCTTTGTAAGTTTCTAAGTTTTAGATTAATGATGTCAGCAGGGCACGTATTGAGACAACGGTAGACTCATCGGCACACAGTCGTTCTGATCGGATGGGAACCACCCCTAGTCCGATCAGTTAACCGTCCGCGATTGTGTTAATGTCAGAATCCGTACTCCGGCCATCATTTTTCGATAGAAATCCATATCTAAGCTGGCTCTAGACTAATCATCAAGTCTACAGCCCGTTCTGAGCCGGATTTCCCCCGTGTAAGGTAAAAGTTTGAAGAAAGATGAAGATAACTCAAGTTTTATATGAAAAGTCTAGATTTAACTTAGATTTAGTGTAAAAACGTATGAAATTCCTTAGATCTGAGCTAGATCTTGGAAGAAATGACATCATTCAACAGTTTGTACAACCGCCATGATGACATCACATTCAAGAGCTCAAATCTCAGGGATTTCACGGTGAAAAATGTGATTTCAAGGGTGAATTATGTAGAGAATGAAGTGTAGATCAAGAAAGTACAAGGATCTAGCCTAAAACGTACCGAAATCGCCATGAAAAATGGAGAAATGTAGCGTGCGTGCGTCTGGTCGAACAGGGCTGTCACATCAGTGAGAATGGTGATGTGACAGGCCTATTTATAGTGTCAGAGCGTGTAAAGTGGGATGGTGTGCACGGATCGGGTGGTGGTCCGATCGGGTGACCATCCGATCGGGTGGTCATCCGATCGGGTGGCTATCCGATCGGGTGGTCATTCGACCGAATTGCCACTCGGTCAATCCATCCTTTATGCACTCCGTCCTTGATTCGTTTTGCGAGTTAGATTTAAGCGTTGCGTATTATTGAGCAAGAGAATAACTAGATTACATCATAAACACCAAAAGTTCCCAAGATTAATAGATTCCGCCAGTGACAAAACTCCAGTCTCTCGTTCAACCAAGAATCAAGTTTCGCGAGTCTCAAGAGTCAAACACCAAATAGACTTAGGCATTTCAATCATAGACTTAGACATTCCAACATAGATTTAGACATTCCAACATAGATTTAGATTTAGACATTCAAAATATAGGATTAGGCATTCCAAGCATATAGATATAGGCATTCCAAGTATATAGGTTTAGACAACAATACATAGATTAAGGATTAAAAGTGACAATAAGTAAGTCCAGGGACTAATCTTGACAAAAGCCTAAAGTTTAGGGACGCTGGGCGTTACATGTACCATCAACACCTAACATGCCTGCATCAATAACTATAGGGTAAATTACGTCTTTCGTCCTTTATCTTTGTATCAGATTGCAATAGATAGGCTTTAACTTCAATAATTACAGTCATAGTCCTTTATTTGGAAAACTTATTACACTCTACGTCCTTTAGCACTAACCTGGTTAAAATTTTCAGTTAAGTTTGATTAAATAAGGGTAGTTTAGTCTTTTTACCAAACTATTAAAAATTGTTTAATAAATATAACAAAGCAAAACTTTCCTTTCATCGTCATATTTGATCTACAATAACAGAATTCAATGAAATTTCAATGTTCAATCAATGAACTTTAATGAAATTTCAATCTTCAATCAGTGAACTTTATTCTGTAATCAAAATTTTTTAAAACCTGCTAACTACATAAATCGAACATAAACAACTAACCATCCAACCCTTACAAACTCACAATAATCTCGCAACAATCAAAAGCGATTACCTTCTCGAAAAAATTACGAAAAAAAAACTTGTTTCTCGCAACAATCAACACTGTCGACCATGTTCTTCAGCTTCGACCAAAAATCTGTTTACCTCCTGCAGAGGATTTCAGATTTGAGGTTTCTAGATCTGAGGATTTCCATACCGGATGTTTAGAGGATGTCAGATATGAGGTTTTCAGAGTTTTCCAAGATCTCCACCTTCAGATCTGTGTCACCGCAGATTTAAACGTTGAGGTAGTGGTTAGGGGTGGTGATTAAGATTTGCCGAAAAAGATCAGTGCGCTTGCTAGAATCTTAGATCGGAAGTCCGTTCACCAACACGTTTCTCTATCTAACAAACAATATCTCTCACATATTCACTGTGTGTGTTTTTGTAGAAACGATGAAGATGATTACAAAGAACAAGCTTGAAGAACAATTTGGGTTTTGATTCAGATTTATGATTCTGAATTACTAAGAGAGAGAGGAGAGTTGAAACTTGAGAGAGATAAAGAAGAGCAGAGAGTGTTTTGATTTTTATATATATACAAAGGGAAAATCTAACATCCATTAGTGAAAAGGACCTAGTGTGTAATAAGTTTTCCAAATAAAGGATTGTGACTGTAATTATTGAAGTTAAAGGCTATCCATTGCAATCCAATACAAACATAAAGGACGAAAAGTGTAATTTATCCATAACAATATCAATCAAGAATCACTAACAAAACTTACATTCACTTATTTTTCTAAACACAGTCAAAAGTTACATATTAAAACTTTAGTTAGTAGTTTCAAATCATTCAAAAGTTACATCTTAATCACATGATTTCATAATGGGTTGAGCATGATCATTAACGACTAAGGGTCTATTTGGCAACATCTGAATGGTTAAGTGCTGAACCAGTAAGAGGTCTGAACTATTAAGTGTTGAACCAGTAAGAAGTCTGAATCATTAAGAGCTAGCATAAAGCTTAATCGTTCAGAGGAAAATATCTGATCAATTCAGATTAGATGTCTTAACCATTCAGACTCAGTATAATGCTTAACCATTCAAAGGCAATTGTCTGAACCATTCAGACATCTGCTCGTGAAACAAACAATCTGAACCATCAAGTACTGAACCAGTAAGAGGTCTGAACCATTAAGAGCCCCATTAAGAAGTAAACAAACGCCCCTAAAACCCAAAAAACGATCAGACTAAAAAAACCCATTATGACAATTAAATGTACTTTCTAAGTATGCATCATAAATAGGGGGTTTGGTCACCCTAAAGAACACCAACACTTCAATACCGCACGATCTTGATTCTTATTCTGACACGACCCCTGTTAACCACCACTTTAATACTAGCACTCCCCATACCCCGAACAACCACTCACACTTGGATCCTTACCCAACGGTTTGAACTTTGGACCCTTAATCCAGCTGCAAGTTCACATATTAACATCACCATTGAAATATATTAACTTCATACTTGGTTGTTAAGTGAAATTAACGAAATATCATACCTGTTACTTCCTCAGATCTCAGAATCACAACATACGACAACATCTTATGCTTGATCGAACATGAAATCAGGTGTCTTGTGGGTAATCGGTGAGTGTAGTTGGGAGAAGAGATTGAAGAGTAGCTTATAAAAGGGAGATACAGGAGTGATATGGTTGACATTGGGGTTAGTTTAGGTGAAATTACCATTTTGCCTTTGTCAACGTTTTATAATTTGACGGTTAACTAACGGTCAGTTACAATAAGGACTTGATTGATTCCAATTGACAATCACAGGGACTTGATTCCAATTGACGGTGAGCCCTTATTTGAAGAAAAAAAGGGCTGTATGTGTCATTGTGTAAACTCTGGGAATGAAATTGTACTATTTAATTTAATTTAATTTAATTTAAAACCACTATTAACCTGCAAATCTGACCTTTCCATTTACTGTCTTCCCCAATTTGGGATTCTTCAAATCCTCCCAAAATCAAACAAACAGGAACACAAAAACCACTAAAAAAGCTTCAAATTGACCTAACAATGGCGGATCGGAGCTTGTTTACCGAACTAGAACACCTAGAGAGTCCTCTTGTTCGTCTGTGCATCGAAGCCGCTACACAAAGCGCAGACGCCGTCGAGTCGTGGCGGAGACAGCGACGGACTCTCGAACGGTTGCCGTCTCAACTCGCCGAACCTCTGCTCCACCGCCTTCTCCGCCGCCGCCTGCTTTATCCTTCTCTTCTCGAGTAAGTTTCTCTAGATCGTAAAGTAGCGGTATCCGTTGTAGTAGTATTCTCTTTGTAGCAGTATCCTCTCTGAGGGTATCCGGGGCGTACTCGGTAAGCCCAATCGGTGACCCAAGTCACCGCACGGGCACACCGCCGCCGTTGATGCGGTGAGGCAAATCGGGGACTGAGCACGGTTGGGAGTTGCCGATGAGAGGGGGATGAGAGAGAGAGGAGAGAGGGAGGGCGGTCCAATCACAACATTTCTTTCTTTTTTTTTTTTTTTTTTTTTAAAAAAAAAACCAATTCACCTAATAGGGGAGTGGCGCCATCAAATGGGGGTGTTAGGGGAGTTTAAGAGGGGAGTTGACGTGGCACACGGGGATTGGTTTGGCGTAAGAGAGTGCACTCACCTATTAGGTGTGCACCCCCTTCACCCTGAATGAATTGTTGTATGATACATATTCAGTTATTATTCACTAGTGGAGAGAATGCTGTTGGTATTGGAAAGTAAGTGAGGCTAAGTATAAAATGTTTAAATGAAAATGTTGTTAGATTCGAAGGTATATGTGTGTTTAGATCTTCAATTGACTAATTATTATAGGTTATATAGGTTTAGAATTGTATCATCTTTTATATTTCATAGTATCTTTTGTTTTTTTATGTAAGTTTTTATGGATCGTAAAGTAGCATTTTGCTTATTGAATTAGTTGTTACGCGATACATATTCAGTTATTTACTAGTCGAGGGAGGAGTGAAAGAGAGATTGTCATTGGTATTGGAAAGTGAGTGAAGCTATGTAGGAAATGTTTCAATGAAAATATTGTTAGATTTGAAGATATGTTTAGATTCCCGATTGACTAATATATGCAGGCTATATGGGTTTAGAATGGTATCATGTGGAAATCATAACTGGATGCTAGTTATATTTGGTTCTTCTGAATCTCAACGCAAATCTATATGAGGAAGATACTTTGTGCCATAGTTATCGATAGCGGCCATAGCGACCGTTATCGCGAATAGCGTTGGGAATCGATGGACATGCGCTATTTGGATCTCACGGCTGAAAAGCGTGAAAATAGCAACATTATGTTTTTTTATTTGTTTCCTTATATATGGGCACGTATTAGGTTTTATTATATTCACGTACTACTTGACGTTTCAAATACCACGTCTTCATCGTCTCTTCAACCGCTGCCGATCTCTTAGCTATTTTGGTACTATTGGAAGGTTTATTTTTGGATTATAATTGCTACAATATTTAAATGCTTGATGTGAAATATTTTTGAATTTTTCTACTACCTTATCGCTAAATACGAAATGGCGGGCGCTATTCTATCGCTATCGCTACGTAGCATATGGTGCCTTGTTGCTATTTGTCGCTATCGATAACTATGCTTTGTGCCAATAGCAGAGCTTATATATTGTATCAAGTCGGTAGCTATGTAGTCTACTATATACAGTTTGAATATTGCTTAAAAGTGATCTGAACACGCTCACATGTGTGGATATGTGGGGTGCAAAGAAGCTTACCCTACTTACTGTGCCTTTTGGCTTGTTGCTTGCACATAGGTTTGGTGTTTACTTAATTTGCTGATGAGTTGTGATTACTGATAAAGAAAAATGCTCTTTTGGTTGATTGTTGAATCACAAGATCTCTTTCCAAGAGTAACAATGATACCTTTCTTGTACGCAAAATTTGTGAAACTGGAAAAATGCTATTAGCAAATTCCAAATTCTCATAAACTAGATGAATGTTTATATCTAACGCTTTAGTGCAGTTCTTTTATTGATGTGCCTGTGGGACGTTTATCCTGTTGAGAACTCAATATATTTTAAAATAGATTATGTCTTTGTTTATGACAACTATTCATTTTTGTTTGGTATCTTCTAATCAGTAAATGAGCCATATTGTTGTTATTGTAGTACTGCTAGAGTGCTAGTCATATCATAGATTTACTTGAAGTAATTGACTTCTTTTGCATGCCTTCCACCCTGAACCTTATGTCAGTTTGTGCTCAAACCTATTGTTATAATTTATTTAGGTTTCATTAATTTGTGCAGAGTGTTCAAATACAGCGTAGAGAAGATTGATCTGAGAGGTGAGAGCTCCGTTGATGCAGAGTGGATGGCATATCTTGGCGCTTTTCAATACTTATCCTCTTTAAACGTTTCTGATTGTCATAGAATCAACAGTTCTGCACTTTGGGCTCTCTCAGGTATACCATATGCTCTTTTACACCTGATTACTTGTAAAAAAATGGTCACATTAGTATTCATCCTATTTGTTTGCTTCTCTTTAGTTGTTTTCCATGTAGTCGATAAATATTTCCTTATATTGTAATCATATCGGATTTCTTTTATGTAAGCTTTTTTTTTTTTTTTTTTTTTTTTTTATTTGGTTTCCATAAACATTTGCATTGTCAACTCTATCTAAGAGACCAAACCCACTAAACTCTAGCGTAACAAATCGTTTTTTTTAAATTTAGGGCCATAGTTGTCAATAGCGGCTATAGCGCGCTATGTAGCGAAGCGGCCAAGTGTCGCTATTTGGGTCATAGCGACCGATAGCGTGAATAGCGACAATTTTTTTTATGTAGATAGCAATTAGATATAGCTATAAAATAGCTGGATTTATAGGTTTTTGTTAAATATACATGTAAAATAGCATATATACAAGGGTATTTTGATGTAATATACATATAAAAATTTTCAAAATTCTTTTTCTAGTGTAATCGCTATTTATAAAATAGCCGTCGCTATTCGCTACGTAGCCTATAGGTGCCTTGTCGCTATTCGCTATTGACAACTATGTTTAGGGCATTTAATTTGCATATTTTCAAATGGCTTTTTATATAAAAAACCAAAAAAAGCCGGGCGATTTTTTTAAAATATAAGTTTTTGTTAAAAACGTAATGAAACTTTTTAATGTAACATGTTTAGCATCATATGTTACATCGGATGTAGCATATGTTACGTAGGTGTTACAAGTATTTTTGTACTAAAACAAAGCCTTTGTTACCGAATGTTTACGTAGGTGTTACATATGTTACATGAGGTTTAGTGGGTTTAGTCTCTTAGATACAGTTTAAACTATATACTTCTCCTTACAAAGAGTACCCTTTTTAACATCAAGTGAATTTCTTGTTTGGAATATAAGTGGAGGGTGTTGATTCTTGATACATCACCATTCGGGACTTGTTTCAGGTATGAGGTATCTTAAGGAGGTGGACCTTTCTAGATGCTCTAAAGTTGATGATGCAGGCATAAAGCATCTTCTGTCTATTCGAACTATTGAAATATTATGCATATCGGAAACAAGCGTTACCACAAATGGTGTCGCACTTCTCTCTTCACTTAAAAGATTATCAAAGTTGGATTTGGGAGGCTTGTTTATTACCGATACGGCCCTTGCATCTCTTCAGGTGTTCTTTTCTCTTACGCATTACTTGTTTCTGTAAACGTGTTCTTTTCTAAAGGTGGAAATTCCGGTTCATTTATTTTGAGCGGGTCTATTTGGGTTTTATTTTATCTCAAACGAGCTAAATAAGAGATAGCTTCATGGAGAATACGTCAAATGTGTTGGAAGTCACAAAAAGTTTACTGTTAATGCATACAACCTCCAAAGTCATCTTATTCAAATATTTAGATTACTAACGTAATAGTTGTTTTTATAAATATAATAACTTGTTAAATATTCATTAAAAATAGGGCTGCAAACGAACCGAATGAACACGAACAAGACCTTGTTTGTGTTCGTTTGTTAAGGAAATATATCTGTTCATGAACTGTTCATGAACACTTACCGAATGGGATTTTATGTTCGTGTGTGTTCGTTAAGGAAATGAATGTGTTCATGCATAGTTATCGATAGCGGCAGTAGCGACCACTATAGCGAATAGCGTCGCGTTGCGCCAAACCCTCGCTATATGCTGTGTAGCGACTCCATAGCGCGACTATAGCGGATACCGACGATGAATTCCGGCTGGAAACCTGCAAGTCCTGCCGGAAAGTTGCTGGAAACTAGGAAGAAGAAGAGCGGCTGCGTTATGTTGCGTTTGAGACTTTTCAGGGTTAATTAACTTTATAGATTTTCACATTTAACCCCCTATGTTTTATTGTTTTACATTTAGTCTCTAAAACTTGTAAAATCTACATAAAAAGTGTAAAATAAGTTTGTGTATTTTAACATTTAACCCCCTATTTTCACTACCTTACATTTGGTCCTTAAACTTATAAATTTATACGTAAAAAGGTGTAAAATTAACATTATATATATAAAAAAGTTATAGATAGCTATCTTTGATTTCTTAAATTTTTAACTACCTTATTGCTCGCTATTTCATCGCTATCGCTACGTAGCGTATAGGTACCTTGTCGCTATTCGCTAACTAGGTGTTCATGTTTGTTTGTTAATTTTTAGGAAACGAACACAAACGAACGTTCATGAACACAAATAAACGCAAACTAATGTTCATGAACACAAATGGAAACAAACGAACACAAACAAGCGTTTATGAACAAAATATATAATATACTGATACTTATTAAATGTTTTATTTGTTGGAATTTTGAAGTATTTAAAATTTTAAATAAAATATAAATACTAAAAAACTAAAAACACTAATGAACTATCGAACACAAACACGAATGAACATGTTATCGAACGTTCACGAGCATAAATGAAGAAACACGACCTTTGTTCATGTTCGTTCATTTAACTAAACAAACGAATTTTCTTGTTTGTGTTCGTTCGTTTAATAAACGAACGAACACAAACGGACTTCTCGCCGAACGGCTCACGAACTGTTCGCTGAACGTTTAGTTCGGTTTACCTTTCTCATCTATTACGTTCTTTTTAGGTTTTGACAAATTTACAGCACCTAGACCTATGGGGAAGTGATATATCAAACGAAGGTGCATCTATTCTTTTAAAATTTCCAAATTTAACCTTCCTAAACCTAGCATGGACCAAGGTTACCGTTTTGCCAAACGTGAGCTCCGTTACGCACCTAAACATGAGCAATTGTACAATACATTCTATTTTCAAAGGCGAAGGCAATAAAGCCAAGTTATCGAAGTTAACATTTGCCGGAGCTTTATTCAAAGATATCGACAAAGCCTTTTCATACTTTGATTCCAGTTATTTATCTTATTTAGACCTATCGAACTCATCTCTTCGTGACATATCCTTATTGTCACTCATCTGTGCCCTAGAATATTTGGATCTCAGTGGTAACTTAGTTGGGGATGATTCGGTTACGTTTATAGCCTCTGTTGGGGCAAATCTGAAAAGTTTGAATCTAAGCAAGACTAGAGTGAGCTCAGCGGGAGTTGCAGTTTTAGTTGGGCGTGTTCCAAAACTTGAAACTATATCGTTGGATTTCACACCGACGGATGATCTTGCCATCTCGTATATTGGTATGATGCCTTCACTGAAAGCGGTCAACATGAAGGGTACAAATGTCAGAGGTATCGTCTCGTGTTATATAATCAATTCTATTTATTTCATATTTCTGCATGCAATTCTAAATCAAAGACTGAAATAGAGTGGGTTTTGTGTGATGGAAAACAAAAACTTCTTTTTTGTCTAAAAGTAATAGAAGATTCAATATATACCAGTGTTTATGTAATCTTTAACACCATATTTAAAAAAAAATGAGTAAAGTTCACGGATGGTCCCTGTAGTTTGCACTTGGTAACGCATTTAGTCCCCAGCTAACAAATCTAAAGGTTTCAGCGGGTCCAAGTTAGGGACTAAATGCGTTACAAAGTGCAAACCACAAGAACCATTCATGTACTCTTGGCAAAAGTTGGGACTAAATGCTCTACAAAGTGCAAACCATAGGGGATTATCCGTATACTTTTGAAAAGCTAGGGACCAAATCCAAAGTTTTGGTCAACCATAGGGACCATCCGCGTACTTTACTCAAAAAAATTAGAATTTTAGTTAAATTACTTTCCCCCCCAAAAATGCGTCTCATTTTGTAATCATATTTTGAGGTTTTGATCGGGAGTATAGATGAGCCGAGCTTGATCTCTGCTCGATTCGAGTTCCATATTCAAAGCTTGACCTCGTTCAAGAGAATTTCCAAGCTCGAGCTCAGCTCTTTTATTAATTTTTAATTATTTTCTCTATATTATTTATTATAATTATAATTATAATTTTAAATATATAACATAAGAGGCCGGTTAATGTACAAGACCACCTTATCGTGCGATGCGTATGCGAGCATCTTAACCGCGCATCTGATCTAATCTAGGCTTTCGATTGAACGTGGTGGCACAATAGTAATTAACTTGGCCTAATTTCGCACGTTATAATACATAATTGTGCATGTTCTTTGCATAATTATGCTTGGGTTGGGTTAACCCTAATTTCGCACGTTATTCGCATATTACACACGTTATATTGGTGGTTGCGTAACGTTGCACGTTAAGAGCCTTTTGTATTTAAACCTTTCACTTTAACATAATATATGTTATTTAGTTATATTTATCATAATTATATATTGTGCAATATATATTTATTATATTGAATAAAAATATTTAAATCATAAAAATAATATGCTCGTTCAGGCTCGCGAGCCTAGCCATGCTTGGTATTTGAAGCTTGGGTTTGAGCTCGTATAGTAAACGAGCTTATTTTAGGTTTGGGCTCGATTCAAGCATTTAACGAGCCCATCTCGAGTAACTAGCAGCCGGCTCGTTTACATCCTTCGTTTTGATGAGTTTTTACACGTGATTTGTAGTACTTGACAACTAACCAATTACTCTACCAACCAGGTGTAATCCAGCAAAACGCCGAGAATACAGAATGTGTTCTGTCACTTACAGCACTTGAAAACCTAAAGCACTTAGAGAAATTAAATATCGAAGAAACCGCGCTTAAAGACGAAGCAATCATCCCCATTTCAAACTTGAAACAACTTACTCATCTTTCGCTCAGAAGCAGTTTCCTAACAGACGCCTCGCTGCACCACTTGTCATCAATCCCCAACTTGATTAATCTCAGCATGCGCGATGCTATTTTAACAAACACAGGAATTGAATCATTTACCCCACCACCGTCACTACAAGTGCTGGATTTGACCGGTTGTTGGTTGTTGACCAAGGATGCTCTTTTGTCATTTGTTCAACTGCATTCAGATGTTGAAGTAAGGCATGCACTCGTGACCACATTTTTATCTGATAAAGACGACAGTAAATGTCATTCCCCGTTTATGGGGACAGCACCGCAGAGAAGATTTTCGTCATCCCCGCTTAAATCTGAAATGGCTGCCATCATAGGTACGTTTTAAGGTGTTTTTTCACAATCTAATCATTAATATAAAATAAAATGATTAGTCACAATGTTCTAAATTTCCATTTAAATTGTTTAATTAGGTTATAAATGGTCAATTGGTCGAAAGTTGTCCAAAGTGTTTTCTTTAATGCATAAGCTCGTAGGTCATTTTAATAAAAAAATAAGATCATTTCTGAAATATTTTAATTTTTTTTACTTATATATATCACGCTTATATCTTTATAGAAAAACTAAAAATTTTAGACAAAAGGTGTTTCGGGTCAACCTGTACCAAAATGTTTGTGTTTTGACTATTACCCAACCCGCCCCGCCAGACCGTTTTGACACCTTTATGACGACTAACCTTGTATGTAAAATGAAGTATCATGCATTTTCGTCATCATATCAAAATATTATTTCGTAATATATTTTTTTTTTGATGATTTATGACAGACCAGAGGTTGAAATATAGTAGAGCAGAACTGCTATCTATGCAGTTTGCATCCACATCGGTTGGTCCGTCCAGTGACCCCCCTACATCACCCAAGTAGGAATATAGTGATCAAGGATATGTTTTTTTTGCTTCTTGTTGTTGTGAGGTTTGCCTTTTAAACCATTTTTATTACAATCAAACCATAAATTTTGCTAAAATAAATAGCGTTGGATGAAAGTTCATTATAATGTGGCAATTGAGCTCTCAACGGGTAGAATTCTCTAGCGCGTTGTGGCGGGAGTTTGGTTGGTATCGATTCAGTTCTTTACGGTGTTTGTACGACGATGACACTTGGAATAGCAACCAAAAGAGAATGAAATGCCCTAAACTTGGGGGTCTCATACGTTGGATTTACACTTTGCATCATAGTTTTAAAACCGGAAACTTTTATTTAGTCGCAGCATAAACGTTCAAAGATAACCTCTAATGGGAGTACAAAACATAACATCATAGTTCTTAATACAGAACTTTTATTTAATCGCAACATAAATAGTCGGGATGTCTCTCTTAGGGTAGTCTTGTGCCACTACCATCCATGATGTGCATGCTAAAAGTCAGTTACGTTGAGTGAGTTATAGTTTAAGAAATCACCTTTTAAAACGTTACATACAACAAAACATTTTATAATGACATACTTTACATGAACATATTGTATAGCATTTCCATCTAGTCAGACATTGACATATTTACGCTCTATCAACATACATAATTGTCCATTGAGTGATTGTCATCGCTCTTCTCTATCGGTTGCTGTGAGTTGGTAAGCCACAAAAGGTACTATCCTCTCGGTTGTACAATCGACATCATGTCGGTTAATGAGGGTAGTGATTACCACATGATATAAAATAGAGTTAATTACACAAATAGACCCTGTGGTTTATACGTAGTTTCACCTTTGGGTATTAACTTTTTTTTAACAGGTTCAGGTTATGTGATTCAAGGTTTGTTTCAAAGTTAGGTATTAAGCCTAACGGTTGTTAGTTATTAACTGATTAGACCCTCACGTGCACATAACGTGAGGGCATTTATGTCAATTCTCCTCCCAAGCCTTTAATACCCATAATAAAACCCTTTGAACCCTTCAATCATCTTCTTCAAATTTTACACACTGTTCAAGCGTTGATCTCCTCTGCAATTTTTCAATCCACCATGGTGTTGTGTGCTTGTGGCGACGATGAAAACATCTTCTGCGTAAGAGAAGAAATCACAGATAAAGCGACTGTAATCGGGAGAATTTTGTATGCATCGCAGTGATAACCGATTGTAGTGGCAGTGATTGAGACGGAGAACGAGCTTGACTGGAAGTTGTATTGACCGGAAAAGAGCTTGGTGGCTCTTATACTAAATTGAGCCACACAAGATATCAGAGAAAGTTGTAAATTGTTACTGTTTTTTTAAATTAGGGGTATGCGTTTGTCATATTTACTTTTTTTTGGAGAATAACGCAAACCTCTTGTGAGTCCTCAAAGTAAGGACCACAAGAAAAACCAAAAGTTATATCATAATAAAAGTAAAACCACATCAACTCTTCCAATCTAAACATTTGAATCTAGATCTATTTTTAATCTAAAAGAATGAAGACGCTTTTATCTTTGCCACGACATCCACAACTTTATTGGTCTTCCATTGAAAAATCGACTCGTTTCTAGCAATCAATATATTCCAAAGTGTAGTTAGGATAATCCCGTGCATTGTCCTCGTCTTCTGTTTTCTCATCTTCAAGTCTTTCGGAAGCAAAAGAAGATCTCTTACTTCGAAAGCATAAATGGAAGCCAATTTACACCAACTAGCCACCCGCGCCCAAACTTCCATAGCAAAAGAACACGCCGTGAAAAGATGACACGACGACTCCGAACCATCGCCGCATAGCGGGCATAACACATCTTGAAGTTTCATCCCTCTTTTCCTCATCTCCACTCTAGTTGGAAGCCTATCTTGTTTCGCCTGCCTAGCCATAACATTACACTTCAAGGGGATCCACCCGTTCCATTTCATCTTAAAAAAATCGTCATAATCCCGTGAAGAAGAAATCAACTTTTTAGCTGAAGAAACTGATAATTGTTCCTGCCCTCCCCCACACCATTTCCAAGAATCCACTCCAACACCCCACGTATGATCATGAATTAAAATAAGAAGGCTAAAAAGATCCGACACCTCCTGTTGTGAGGCCAGTTCTGTTCTCCATTCCCAAGTTAAGTTTTTCACTTCACCTCCAAGAGTCACTCTATTCTCAATAAGGACATCTTTGATTTTTGTTGGTGCATATGTCTGTTGACTTCGTCTTGTATTGAGTCATGTAATAGAATAGATAGACCAAGACACGTAGTACGAGAGAAACGGGAAACATGGCTGAACCAGCAGGTTCATGCGACCTGGCATGTATGGTTCGTGCGACCTGGAGTTTCCTATATATAGTGGGTCTTGGGTCTTCATTTGTAACATTCTGATTCGGGTAGCGAAGCTCTGCCGAAGTGTCGCCAGCTCTTGTAACGTTGTGAAATCAATACAAACGACAGTTAATCTACTTCTAAGTGTTAATCAAGCTGCAATGAAGATCAAATCAATGAATTCCGCCTCTGATTTGGTCTAGAACTCTTCTGACGACTCGTTTAGATCGAATTCCCCGATCCTACAAGTGGTATCAGAGCTCAGGAGGAAGAGTTCTTACCATTTCAGCTTGTTTTCACGGATAAAATCTGATTTCTACTCATTTCTACTCGTTCTTCTACACTTTTTCATCATAATTACTGAGTTTTTATGGTTAAAATGACCTGATTTCGTGATACAACACGTAAAACACAGTTTTACTCAATCCTTGAACAAATCAGAACCTAATTCAACCTAAAACTTGATAAAATTAACCAAATCGTGTGAAAACTGTTCAGATCGTTCGAAAAGCTTTCAGATCGTGTAAAATTGGTCCAGTTCGTGTGAAAGTGGTCCAGTTCGTTTAAAATTGGTCTCCAGGTTGTTTGGAAGTCACCAGGTCATTTGAAATCGGATTTCAAGTCGCACAGTTTGAGCTAGGTCGCGTGAGAGTATATCAGGTCGTGTGAAATCACCCCAGGTCGTACGAAGTTGTCTTCATGTCGTTTGAAGGTGATCAGGCCGTACGGGTTAAATTCCAGATCGTTTGAACTTCAGATCGTGTGAATTACCAGATCATTTGAAATATTTCATATCGTTTGAAATTGATAATTTGTGAATTTTCGACATCGAAACATGGATAACGAATTTTATAATGCATTTGCTGCTGCCCAGGGTACTCCTGTTACCGTTGCTCAGAATGTAAACATGGAGAACGAAACGGGAACGTTACAGAAACCTCCAAAGCTGATGAGCATTGAAGAATATTACAGTTGGCAAGAACGGTTCGAAAACTGGGTTCAAGCAAATCATCTAAGGTCTTGGGAGTGTATTGAAACTAAGTACGTTCGACCTCGTAATAATGTGGGAGTTATAAAGAATATTTCTGAATTTACGGAAAAAGAGAGAGAAATGTACAAGGCAGAAAAAATGATGATCAGTTTACTTCAACAAGCTGTGAAAGAAGACATTTTCATATTACTTCAACATGATGATAGTGCACGTTCGATTTGGGAAGCACTTCGTACAAAATTCGAAGGAAGTACGGAGATGATCAAGAATAAAAAGTCACTATTAAAGAAAGAATTTGAATTGTTCTCAAGTTTGCCGGGTGAAACTACAAAGACTCTTATTGAGAGATATTGTCATTTAGTACGTTCAATGAGTCGGTTGGATATCAATAAAGATCGAGAGGAATGGGTTGAAAAATTAGCCACTGCTTTACCTCAAAAAGAATGGGGTACATATCTTATGATTTTGAAGAATACCGAAGAGTATGATAGATTGACAATTGCTCAATTCATTGAAAAACTTGAAGGACAAGATCTTGAACAACAAAAGATCGCTAGAATGAACAATTCAAGTGGTCAACAAGATATCAAGATGTATTTCAAAGGTAATGTTCAAAATGTTGAAGCTAGTCCGAAGATCCAAACTGCTTTCAGTGCAGAAAACTCATCCGGATCACTCAATCAAAGTTCAATCAACAACAGTGGATTTTCTTAATATCCAAGTGTTAATCCTAATGTTTCAAATTCAAATTATCAGTCTCAAAGCTCAAATAATGGTAATGGTCATGTGCTACAATGCAACATCGCGTTGCATCTTCAGAACTGTCAGAATTTCTCTGAAGAAGTCACCAAAGGTCATATGGCATTACTAGTTACTGTGTTAGAATCATATGAGAGTTTGGTTGCGGGAAGAATCGGAAATCCTATGTTAACAAAAGAGGATAACGATCAGATTGATGCTGAGGAAATGGAGCTAATGGATATTAAGTGGTGTTTAGCGAGCGTGTTGAGGAGAGCTGAGAAATTTAAGCAGATCACAGGAAGAGATGGCTTACGTGATGCTAATGTTTCTACTTTAGGTTTTGATAAGTCTAAGGTTACTTGTTTTCTGTGCAGGGAAAAAGGACATTTCAAGAGGGAATGTACCAACTGAGAAGCAGGTGGAGCTCAGAATCCTTTCGGGAACAATGAATATTACCGGAAAGCAATATATCATCAGGTAGCTCAACAACCGTCATCATCCCGTGCTATTTCGATTGAAGATGGAAAGAAAAAAGCTTGTATTACTATGCCTCCAGATCAAGAAGATGAAAGATTACTAGAGGGATTTAGCTGGGACAAATATATTCCGGCTGAAAGTAACTCAAAGTTTAGAGCATTTATTGCACAGATCATTCAAGAGCCAGAGTTGATGAAAGAATGGATGGATGTATTTGTAAATGATGAGAAAAGTCAAGATGGAGAGTCTGTCACTTTAGAAGATAGTTCAGAAAAGACACCAGTCTTTGATCAATCATCAATGATAGCAGTGATGATGATGAAGAAATTAATCAAATAAACATTGGTAAAACTCATTTATCTCCTGAAAGTTTCAAATTTTATTTTGCAGATAAATTGGAGAAGCTAAAGGAGAAACGAGCAGCAAAAGAAAAGAAAAAGGTAAAATGTGAGAATGTTGTTCAGGTGGAAGAGAAGAATGAACAGAGTGAAGAGGTTAAAGTTATTGAAAAGATTGTAGAGGTCACAAAACCTTGTCTGAAATGTTTGGAACCATGCAAACATTGTGAAGAGAAAGATAAGAATTATAGTGAGCTAGACAAGATGAAAGAAAAATTGTTGTTTGATCTTAAGTACGTGAAAGAATCTTATGATGTGTTGAACAGAACGGTTAATCAGTTGGAAAAGACAAACTCAGAAAGAGAAGATGCTTTGACAATGATGAATGCAGTGATGATGTCTAAGCAGAAGGCCATCAATCATTATATTGAAGAATATGCAAAGTTGAAGCAGGAATTGGAGACTGAAAAGATTGAGAATGAAAGAATCAGACGATTGGTAATGAGTTACTCAAGTTCTGATTACTTGATTGATAGAATCTATCCGACAGTAGCAGGTTTTGAAGCCTTTCAAGATAAGAAGTCGGAAGATACGGATACTGGTAAGAAACAAAGTGCAAATTATAACAAGTGTCCACCTCCGATCTGGGAAGGTTATTCTCCCAGGAAACCAAATTCGGAACAACTCAAAAAGGCAGTCAATATAAAGTTAAAGTCTGAAACAACTGATGAGTTACCAGACAACATTGACGTCACATTCACATCGTCTGACACTGATCATGAGTCTGAGTTAATAAAGAAAGTGGTCGATCAGGTGTTGGATAAGGATGAGGAGTCAGAGTCAAAGTCTGAATCTGAGAGCTCAAGTTCATCAGTTGACAGTTCGAAATCATTGGTCAAAAGGGTTTACAATAAAGATTTTCTGATATCAAAAATTAATTTGAAAGACGAAACATTCAAAATAGCATATACTTTGAATGATTCAGACAAATTATATTCTGATGAGGAATTTCCAATTAAAAATGTGAAAATTGAAAATATTAAAACAGTTTTTAAAATAAAAATAAAATTTTCAGAAATAAAAGATAAAATGGGATTTTCAAAACCTAAATATACTTCTAGAGTTCAACAACGTTTAAACAAGAAGAAAGGTTTCGGTTCAGGTCATCAAAAGAAACCGAATCATAAAAGCAATTTCAAAAAGAAGGGGTTGGGTTTTGATGTTGGAAATAATCAAAATATTAAAGATTTTAAATCAGAAACAGTATTTGTTTCAGGGGCAAGTTCTGAAGAAGAGAAAAAGAGTTCATTCTGGAAGCAATCAAACAAAGCGTTTCTTGCAGAAAAACAGAAAAATGAAAAGAATGAAGCTAATCAGATAAAGGAGACAAGAACCTGTTACCGATGCGAAAAAGTTGGTCACATCGCCTGGAACTATTCAAAGGCAACCAACACACCACAGGGAGTGTCTTCTAAACTCAAAGAAAAAGTTGTTGAACTGAACCACCAACTGAAAAATTCAAAGTATTTAAAAATTCTACATTCGAAGTTGGTGAGAGTTCAAGACGTTTTTATAAAAGAAGAGTGAATCTTAACAAACAAGCGTGGGTTGTTAAGAAATCAGATGTTAAATCTGGCGATGAATTTGTTTCTTCGGAAGCAAAGGAGCCACTTTCTGGCGATGAATCTGACTCGTCAAAGTTAGAGGAGCCACAAGTTGAGCTAAAAAGAGAAAAGTCAGTACCGCCAATGGATGACGCAAACATTCCACCATTGCGGGCTGAAAATTTAAAACAAAAAGTTGGAAAAGTAGAGATTTCGAATCAATTCTATTCTGAAAAGAAAGAATTTGATGTCGAAAAAGCGTTTAATGGCAAAGTGAAACATATATTTGGTAAGATGGTTGATGGAAGGGCAAAAGGGGTAAAAGAATTTTATGAATCAAAAGGAATGTTCAAAGACCAAGTGAAATTGAACCGGTTACACCCAAAGCTGGTCAGGCTTGGGTGTCTGTATTCTTTGTTTGAAATCCTGACTTGCCGGAGCTCCCAATGTTGGTAATCGTGGAGCATGAATCAACATCTTTCTTAGACATGAAAAATGTTTTTGATTCATAAGAACCTACAAGTGGTTAATCAAGGTCATTAAGTTGAACTTGATTTAACTTTCATACAAGTGGTTGAAGAAAAGGAAAAATGATAGCTTTTACAAGTGGTTAAAAGAACAATGTGATGAAACCCCATGATTTTTGATCATCAACAAAACTAATTTTCCAGAAAAACCATTTTGATTAAAACAAACTTAAGTGTTTTGAAATCATAATGGGAAAATAGTTTGTTGTCAGGGGGAGTTCTGATTGTTTATGCCAAGTGGATGGCGAATTGAAGCAATTCACATCAGTTTGTCATTTTATTTGTACAGTTTGTTGCGTTTATTTTCAAATTTTCCCGGAAATCAAAAATTGAAACATGTTTTTGATTTTAGGGGGAGTAAAAAATTTAGAAATTTTGAAAATTTGAAAAATCCAAAAACATGATAAAATCTATAAAAAGTCAAAAAACATTGAAAAATAAAAAATGAGTTTTGTTGTGAAAAAGAGAAAATGATAGTACATCAGTGGACTATCACAACATGCTAAAGAAATGGAAAGTCAAAATGTTTTTAAACAAGTCTCACTGATGATGTGCCAGTAGACTTCACACGACTAGTAGATTGAATTTGAGATATAAACCTAAATATCAATACTTGCTTATCTCGTGGGGAACATCTCTAGGATATATGGGTAACCCCCGAAATCTTGTTTGAGAGATTGCCTGATTCTGAGATACTAGGTCTTTATACTGTTTGATATCTGGGGTATTATACCTGGTCTTCTGATATTGCAGAAGCAATGGCCTAGACTTCGTATAATACTTTACGCCCTTTAAAAGCTTACCCTCTACCTAGAAATTGAAAAATATCGAAAGATATGAATCAATTGCAGTTGAAGAAAAGATTCCCTAAAGGGAACACACCTAAAGTTGAGCCTTCATCTCTTTGACAGAACGGAAGTTCATACCTGAGCTCTCAAGGTCTCGCACTAACCCAGATACAGATATCAAATTGGTATATTCACCTGTAAGACTGAATCTAGGGAATTTTGATACGGGAGTATATTCTGAGGTGGGACACGCGAATAAGTTTAAGTCCTTAAAACATTAATTCGTATCTCGAATCGATTGAAACTTGTGTAGAAGTTTAAGTGGACAACAATATTGACAATCAGAAGTGAATTTGTTTAAAACTTGAAGTCTAAAAAGGTCAACGGTGTTGATAATATGTCTCAAAAACTGATATGATCCTCTTACACAAACTCACAAAAATATTGTCTGTAAATATTTCTTTATTGCATTTTAACACACTAAAAATATTTCAAAAACCCAAAAAGAATGTGTTTTAGCATAAAATTTTGAAAAATCAAAAAGATTTTATTTCATCTTATTTTCGACATATGATGTTGAAAAGTTGATTTTCAAAATTACGATTGCTTAACATGATGAACAATAGGGTTGGGAGAGTTTGTTTGAAATGAGAAATGACTTTGAAATGATTAAATGGTTCATTAATTTGAAACCAAATTTGAGTGTTACGAATACAAGTGGTTAAGCAGAGATTAAAATTGTTATAAATAAAAACCTTATGTTTTAGGTAGAGTATGTGCAGGTAAAAAGCTTTGAAAGAGCTAGGTTTCGACTCCTCAGGATTTCCGCGTAAGCATATGCAGATTAGAGCCAGATTTCTGATTCTGTTGCTACGGAGAGCCAGGAGACGTTTCTGAACCTGTGAAAGATGCAGATAGTGAATTCCAGACTGCGATCCCAGCTTATCAAAAGGGGGAGTCTGAAGACGTTAGAGCCAGATTCAGATTTTGGAACAAAGTTCGAGATAGAAGCTGCTGATGCTGATGAGCTTAAGAAATCAAGAGATCTAATCAAGAGAATTTGAAGAGTCAGGTTGAGATTCTGGAAGAGAAGAGAGAGATTGATAAGGATGCTTACAGAGAAAGACATTTTGGAAAGAGCGTGAAGACTGATCAAGACTGAAGATTCGACACACTGAAGACTTGTCAACATCCAAGGGGGAGTTTGTTGGTGCATATGTCTGTTGACTTCGTCTTGTATCGAGTCATGTAATAGAATAGATAGACTAAGACACGTAGTACGAGAGAAACGGGAAACAGGGCTAAACCAGCAGGTTTATGCGACCTGGCCAGTTCGTGCGAACTGACCAGTTCGTGCGACCTGGCATGTATGGTTCGTGCGACCTGGAGTTTCCTATATATAGTGGGTCTTGGGTCTTCATTTGTAACATTCTGATTCCGGTAGCGAAGCTCTGCCGAAGTGTCGCCAGCTCTTGTAACGTTGTGAAATCAATACAAACGACAGTTATTCTACTTCTAAGTGTTAATCAAGCTGCAATGAAGATCAAATCAATGAATTCCGCCTCTGATTTGGTCTAGAACTCTTCTGATCGACTCATTTAGATCGAATTCCCCGATCCTACAATTTTTTCTAACCTGAAGAGAGTAGAAAAAGTATCTTTTAAAGGCGTGTCTCCAATCCACAAATCTAACCAAAACCTTAGCGTCTTGCCATCTCCAACGATACCATAAAAGAAAGAATTAAATTTCCTTCCATCCAGGGTATTACGTTCGCCCACTTTCACAATTTCGGTCCAACACCTAGAGCCGGCCCAATAGGTTATTGAACCTAGGCCCAAGCCTAGGGCCACCAAATTTGAAGGGCCACCGGTTTTCTAATTTGAAGGGCCACCAATTTAGCAGAACAGGCCCAAATCTCTAAATCATAAACCTAATAACCCAATGGCATATCTCTCAATATGTGAACATTGAAAGCACGTGCAGTGTGCAGCGGTGCAGAAGCCAAGAAGCCAAAGCGGCGATGAGCAATCAAAGTATCCAGGCAATAATCATGGCATCAGGAACGACTCTGCATCATCGCAAGGTAACTAACATCTAACAACCTCTAATAGCGTGCAATTTTCAAACCATTTGTTGTATATCCTCATTGAATCCATCTTCTAAAGCCTTTAATCTTTTATATACACTCTTCAATAATCAACTGCTCCTTTAATCGAAATTGTGATTTGTCGATTTTGCAATTTCGAACTTGGAACAGGAACACACTGCTCACTCTGCTCAGTTTTGCGATTTTCACTATTGTGACTGACTTGGAACTCAGAACACATAGGCGCTCAGACTCTTTTTTTGCGATTTAATTTTATGGTTGGCGATTTAATCGTGTGGCTCTCACTCAGGTCAGACATTCACATCCTCATTTGTTGAATAGGGAACTAGGGTGTATTTGCCCATTTGAATCTCTTGTTTAGGGATTATGCTTATGATAATTTTGCAAAAGGGCCACCATTTCGTAGTTCGATTAGGGCCCCCGAAAACATGGAACGACACTGCCAACACCCGGAATGATTATACGCCATTGGAAGCGATAACCACACATTCTTAGACCGATGACAACCTTTAACGACCCGCTTGTCATATTTACATAATCTATTTTAACTTAGACTAGTTACAATCTAATCTAATATATCTAATATGGATGAATGAGTATTTTAGTTAAATTATATCTAACTAGGTTATATGCCCGTGTGATACACGGGTTGAACAATTTAATATTGATAAGGAATAAAAAAATAATGATAAAACTATAAAGAATGAAATATGCTGAGATGTTTTTTTAATCAAGCTCATTAGGAACTTGCAAAGAAAATAATAAAAATATACAAAATAGATTACTTGTGGGTCAATTCAACCTACCTAATTGATCATGAAATGTCTCTTGTAATAGCTCCATCCACAGATATGTTTATTCCTGGGTATACTATGAAGGGAGAAGAATGATTGATTGACTGGTATGTAATCAATCTAAACTATGTCCTTTGAATGCCAGAAATACCTGCAACTTTGTTGCTATAGAGACAAAGTTCTAGCCTCCATGAATACCTGCCAACTCCTACTTGTTTATTTGGCTGAACGTTGAAGTCCTCCTTTCAGAAACGCATTTTAGTGCACTAAGTAGTTAATGCGGTAAAATATCGAATGTCGGTCAAGGACCGATATTTGAGATATCGGTTATCGGCTTATCGCGGTGGGATATCGGTAATTTTAATATCATGCTAAATTTATATATATAGCAATTTAACACTAACAATTGTAACAAGTAAAAACTGACTAAGACTTAAAACACTAACATTTAACAGTAACAACTAACAATTAAGACTTAAAACACTAATAGCAACAATAAGAAGAAAAATGAAAGGTAGAAATAAGAAGAATGGTATTGATATCGGGAAAATCGGTGATTTATCGATCAAATATCGGTCCTATATCGGTCAAATATCGGACAATATCGCTGATATTATCGGTACCGATATTCTGACCAGTATTTTGTACCGCTATATCAGCACGGGATCGATAATCAATATATAACTGATATACCGGTTGATATATCAGGATATTAACTAGATAATGCATTACATTTAAAACTTGAAGATGATGCATCACATGTCCTTCTTCGTAAATTCCCATTATCTAATGGCTTCTATCATAAGTCACTAATTAACAAAGAAAGCATGTCCACATGCTACATGTGACATTATATGTTTATAGTGATGTAATAGTTACCATAAAAACTTTAAACAAAAAATCAAACTCACCTTGTGATTTACCTTGTCGGCCAAAAGCTTTATAGAATTATAGCATTAAAACTCAACGACCTGTGACATAACACTTAATTTTGTCACAAGTAAAATTTAGTTGTCTTTTATCTCATGAAGGTCAAATTTGTTCATATCTAAAAGTTTAGCAACAAAGAGAAGTGATCAAACGGGCTGAAGGTTTCCCGAATCTAAAAGTTTAGCAACAAAGAGAACTAATCAAACGGGCTGAAGGTTTCCCGAAGTATATTTTTAGTGCATACAAAGTTCTAAATCTTTTTATTTAGAGAACAGGTTAAACAGGTTGAACATTTCCCAAAGTCTACAACCGTAATTAATGCATTAGTTATTTATAAAAAAAAATGCCACATATACCCGGTATAAAAATAAAGAGTTAATTGCACAGATGGACCCTGTGGTTTATAGCTAGTTTCGCCTTTGAGTACTAACTTTTTTTTTTACATGTTTAGGTTTCATGGTTTCAATTTCGTAACACCTTTGGGTACTAACACGAAACTTAGTTAATTTTTATGTTAAAATTCAGTAAAATGACTAAAATACCCTTCTATTTTAAGATGACCATTTGTGTCATTACTATATTTTTAATTCCAAGGATCATTTATGTCATTAATCTATTTTAGTTTTTATATAAAGAAATAAAATAAATCAGATTATAAAATCCACTACCCCATTCATTACAAGATCAATTTTGGTTCTTTTTCGTAAAGTTCAAATCTTGTAAATATTGATTGCATGGTCTAAGTCGTTGGAAAAGCACCTATGCATCAAAGCAAACCAATGGTTGCTGCCGGGGCGTCACAATCATTTTTATTTTATGTTTGCTTCAAGTACGTTCCGTTATTTTCTATGAAATTGCGTTTTTTTGTATTATATGAAACGAAAGTTTGAATCCGATGAGAAAGTATACCGTTCACATATTTGAATATTATAGTTGAAGAAAATGACTTGTTTATACAAAAAGGAGTTGGTTTGATTAACTGGTTACATCGACCTGCTTTAATCAATTAATTTCTTATTGTTTACGTATCATCTTCTAGTTAAGCACTAATTGTCGGTCCATACTAGCTTTTTGTGTGCAATATATTTTATTCATTCTAGTTAGACCCAGTAATTAATGTATAGTTTATTTTTCCGGCAACCGTGACCGGAGGTTGAGGTTGAGGTTGAGGTGATGGTGATGGGGGAGAGAATGGGGTAGTGGGATTTTATAATCTGAATTATTTTATTTCTTTATATAAAAACTACAAATAAAGTAATGACACAAATGGTAATGACACAAATGTTATTTTACTGAAATTTAACATAAATATTAACTAAATTTGGTGTTAGTACCTAAAGGTGTTACGAAATTAAAACCATAAAACTGAACCTGTTAAAAAAAAATTAATACTCAAAGACGAAACTAGCTATAAACCAAAAGGTCCATCTGTGTAAGTAACTCAAAAATAAAATAAAAAAGTATGAAAAAAGTGCCACAAATCATCTTCACACCTTTTAGTGATTTTGGATATCATGAAATATAAATGCTTCCCTCTATTACTACCAACACCGCTTCCTCCCACTAATGTAGTAAGCACACCATGCCTATATGCTCCAGTAACATTAACCAATAATTATAGTCTATCTTCCACAACACCTTGCTGCTTCAGTTCATAAATATATAATTATATGGCATTAGCCATATATTCCAACAAAAAGAATAAATTGAGAAACATGAGGGAAAGTTACACACCAGAAGACATCAATGTAATATTTTATATTGTTAAATGCAATGTTTTAAAATCCGGTTTTTATAGCGTACTGGATTAGGATCAGAAACAGTTTAACTGGGTGTATCGAGCAGTTCAACTAGGTGTACCATATGGTTTAACCAGTTCTATTGGATGGTTCAACATGTTAAGCTACGGTTTCTTCACGCTCTTGCAATGTCCACACTAAGTTTTGATGCCAAAATCAAGTTAAACTTCTTAATTTCTAATCAGAGTCTAGCAACATAAGTATTTTGCATCTAATTAATCTACATTAGGTTTGAAGTTATTAGTCAATCTAATAATAAATATATTAAAAACAACACGTTCTAATGTAACATTAGTTGAATATTTTGTGTATAAGTTGTAAGTGCATTGCAACAAACCATGAAATCATACTCTTCACAATCAGCGTGTCTGAACCAATACCTCTGACCCAAATCTCATAATCCATATTATCATCATATATATCTTCCATTTCATCATCTTCTTGATAGTATGACTTGATTCTGCATGATAAATAAATTCATCATGTATCTGCGTATTGAAATTTTAATAAATGATTACAATGGCATGATATTAACAACTTTAATCCAATTGAATCAATACAACTTTAATCCAATTGAATCAATACAAATTAACCACATAATTATGGATTCCATCCAATTGAATCAATACAAATTAACCACATAATTATGGATTCCACATAATTTGTTGATTAATTCATATATCACATGTCATAACAGATTAACACCACGGATTGCACGATGATGATGAAGAAGATCATCAAGATGAATAACGGGGCTTAGCCAATTTGGATGATAAAAAAATAGGACTCAATTTGGATAATCAAACCGTTCAGATACTTACCTTGTTTGAATTAGGGTTCAAGTTTGAGAAAAGGGCTATAAACAACTGGCGATTGAGTGTAGAAGGAGGACGTGTCAAGTCTTTCATGTCACACCCCCAAATTACCACATAGGGAGTGTCCCTGTTAGGCGTGTGACATACCAATAACGAGCCACCAATTACATTGAACCCATACAAGTTATAAATAAAATCCCCATTATTAATAAAAACATCTTCAACAAGTTTTAATCGAAAATCAATAAGTTCAGCGGAAGCAAATAATAAACCAAGTTAAACTGTTTCAAAACCAAAGTATAGTTTCCTGAAATCAATCGCATAAATCCTTCCTGTCGACCCACGACCACTCCAGCTACTCCAAACAGCAAGTTCCCCATCTCCAAGATATCTAACGACCTGCGAGCATGCAACAAGTATATCAGACAACGCTGGTGAGTTCATAGGTTTACAAAAACGTCGTTTACCAAGTATGTAGTTAATTCATTGAAGTTAATTCCGAAAGTAATGATGAAAACAATGTTGATAATACCCCAATACAAGACGGCTTCTGATTATTTTGCCCTTTCTCCAATGCTCCTATCAAAGCATTGGTCATGACTAGGTCATTAGTTCAACACCCGTTCTCCCAGATACGGGGTGAGGTTGCCAAACCTAAGTAGCGCTACTAACTAATACCATGTTACCTTCCAGGTAACCAAACAACACGGAGGGACTTTAAAGGTGATAGGAAGAGTATATTATCCAACATTCCCGTTTTAACCCAAAAGACTTGTCCTTCCCAGGAATACCCACTGACTGTCCCAACCACTGGGACGCATGCTCAAGAAAGATGAACTCACCTTTGGTTTGCTCGGTTAGAACTATTACGTCCTCACTTTAAATGTTAAACCCGTTATACGCGACCTAATGTATAGTAAACGTAAGTACACATGCACAGGGTTATGCAATGTCCTAGTGTTTCCAAACAACTCAAGGTTTAAGTGATCCAGGTTAACCAGCTGTCATATCATAACATGCACGTAATATTATATATCTTTAAGTCCATTGACACATTTCTGCCATCAAACACATAATCACATACTACAATGAGCACCTAACATAAGAAATCCTAAATCAACAGATAGCATTTACACATGTATACTGAATTAGTCATATCTCAACATAGCATGTATACTGAATTAGTCATATCTCGTTACACACAATATGCCATTATAATCCAAACACCTAACATATAACGCCAATGTTTTCCCCTACATTCTACCCGACCCACATATATGTATAACCCACACCAACTACGGCCCAGGCTCACCCGTCTATAACCCGACTAAACTGTGCGATTTCCCCACGTGTTCGGCCCAAACTGTACAATAGCCCAAGTGTTTGTGCAACCCAAAGATGTCTATATATTTACATGAATGTTACACGAATCAAAACTACATCCTTATTCAGTATTTACTATCATAATACACACTGGATAGAGAGGCAAGACTTCTGGGCCGATAACACACATGAATTGGTGAACAAAAAGTCAACATGTATGCACGCAGCCATAGGAGACTTGAACATCACATGAATTGGTGAACAAAAAGTCAACATGTATCATTCATTAAAACATTAACATACATCACGACAAAAGTGGCTGCAAACTTCAATATTTACTATTATAATATACTTACACCTCAATAAATTTGGCTAGCAATGGCCGACAATTGATATATGCACACAACACCATTGGGCCGATAAAGTGGCTGCCATTGCACATAAAATCCTAACACAAAATTCACAAAACTTGAACATGATTGGGCCGCTCACTAGGAATAGGCTGATCATCAACTTTAATATTTATCATGATTGAAACACTTTCTCTTCATTCAATATTATCAAACATAGCACCCACTTTCCTTCACATGCATTGGACCGATTTTCTTTCCACAACTTTAACAATCAGATTATTATCATTTAATTAGTTTTGTTTCATATTTACAAGCATTAATCGATGGCAATTATCAGGTGAATCCATGTTCAATTCCAATCGAATCAACATAATCATTCCACTATTATTAATCATCGTGCAATTCAAAATCACTAAAAGAATATCAACAACTTCTAACACCTCAACACATAATCCTACCCACTAATCATTAGATAACGTTCATGCAAATAATCACACGTGGTAACATGATCAATCATCACAAATAAACTCAATTAACAAAGACGATAACTGACCGAGAGATGTACGGTGGGAGAGGAGATGACCGGAATCAAGGGGGGGGGGGTGGGCGTCTGCGTCGCAAATCAGGTGAGAAGGAGTAGGGTTTAATTTATTATATGTGATCTTGTTACGTATTCATAATATATAAGGTATTCATAATATATAAGGAGAAGGAGTCAGGCCTAATGTGTTTACAAACCAAACAAGGGTTGGGCCGAGATTACATAACGGAAAGCGACCCATTGACTTTTCTTTCTACTGAACTTGTATAGGCCCACAACATTGAACGTGTAGTTATCCTACACAACTAACCCACATACACAATTACTTAATCACACTCACACAGAATAGCCCATATAAATCCATAATTAAGAACAAGAAATCATACCTACGTAAATATGGGTTGAATGAGAAGGTTGGGTCGATTGGTTCACACTTGATGGATTGGGCCGAGAGGAAGCAACATATACAAAGAGTGGGCTCAGGTGTTTCGAGTGGGCACAAGTGTGAGGTTGAGGTGAACGTGTGTGCGTGTGGCCCATCTAAATCAACTAGACATCAACATACACAAACACGTTTTTCATTAAACAAGTTTATCATTGACACGAGCTTTTAACCAATTAAATCATAGCGAGGAACGCAAACGAGAAATAATAAGGAATCATGATCGCGAGACTAAGAGACACCGACCTTAAAAGTTTGGGTTGTCACATCATCCCCAACTTGAAAGAAATTTCGTCCCGAAATTTAGCACGTAGTTACTGAGGAAGCTAGTTTTGTTAAGCGTTTTCGCGGGGTGTCACATCATCCCCAACTTGAAAGAATTTTCGTCCCGAAAATTGATCTAAAACAATGGCTTGAAGTGAGTTCTGACGAACTCGATCTATAGATACCTTACAACGCTTGGGGGGGGGGGGCTAATCTTGTGATCGGTGGGAATCGTGGTATGGTTGTTAGCGTTTTGTTATATCAGTTGCCAATCAAAGAAACAGGGAATTAATGAGGTCCATACAAAGAATCGAGCGAAACAGGGGTCCATTAAACATCCGAAGGATTTGGCCAGCAATTTGTTGTCTAGAAATAACTTCCAGTAGTGGTGCATGGCGTCATGGCACAACAGGGAGGTTCGCCACAATGCGGTCGCGCGAGTGTATCATTTGTCCAAAACAGAGTTTGGTGGGTAAAGATTAGTGTTGCAAAACGACAAACGCGTGTAACTGGGACTCTGAATTAAGCCATCATGGTATATCGCTGTATCATCGGTACTCTCGGATAGAAGTGATGCTCCGCGTGTTGTAGGGTTGGGTTTCAAAAGCTGAAAAGACGTTTCCCCGATTTTATTTCTCAGGAATTCACAGCTCCCCGCTATGCTAAGGGGGTTGAAGTTGCGAAACCTTCAAAAGTCCTATGATGAAGCTGTGATAGTGTCCAGTGAATCCAAGGGATTGCTGTACCCCAGAAGGAAATCGGGATTTGCATAAGGTAAATTCTAGAATTCCACCTAACGATGTGGAGGTAAACCAGGTAACTCTTTAGAAGGCACGTCAAAAATTTCACGAATAACATGAAGATACTCGATCTTCCTTTCTTAAAGTGGCGAATCGGTGACGAGAGTTAGAATAGCAGGGTAGCCCTTCAGTAGACACTTCTGGGCTTTCATGACTAAGACGAGGCCAACAATGTGATGATCTTAAACTGATAAGGATTCCTCACTAGGGAGAGGGATACGCACGATTTTCTCTTTACAGAGAATTTCCGCTCAACGACTACGTCAAAACTTACAAGAATATACGGAAGTAGGTCAATGTCGAACACCTGACCCACGAGATCAAGTTTGCAACCAAAAGAACATGTGAAGCTTCTATCGATTTACTATCAGTTAATTCTACGACATGCTTATTTACAAGAAAGGTGGGAGTCAGTCCTAATTGACGGCTGAACCCTAGGGCACAAAGTTGCTAAATCATTTGACCTCCTAGTGTATGCTTCAATCTCAGATCCCTCCATTTTCAGATTGTAGAACTCGTTCTCCAGTTTCTGAATCTCGTCACGAGGGCAATACTCCTCTCGCATCAGCTCCTTGAAATCATCCCAGGTAGTGGCATTCGCCATCTCAATACCCAACATTTGCACTTGGGCATTCCACCAGGTTAAGGCACCATCCTCCAAAGTGCCTGTAGCATACTTCACACGGTCCCCCGCGGGACAGTTGCACATAGCAAATACCGATTCAGCCTTCTCGAACCAACGTAAGAGTCCCACAGCCCCTTCAGTCCCACTGAAGGTCTGTGGCTTACAATCCATGAACATCTTGTACGTACAAGCAGGTGGATGGTTTTGATTCGCAGGTTGACCAGCCTGGTAAGCCGCTAGGGCTTCAGCTACACGAGTGTTGATCAAGTCGGTTAATTCGGCCTGGGTCATAGCAATGTGACCACGTCCACCACCTCGGCCTCCTCCACGTCCACTCATGGTTCTAAATAAGAGAAGGGAACTACCTTAAGGGTCGAAATGAGGTAAAAGTCGAGTATCACATTGAAATCTACAAACTAGCAAGTTTACACACAATAGGGCAGAACCCTTCCCACACTCGTTAAGCCTCACTGGGATTTGCATACACCTCGCGTTATTATTATGTGTGCACCCATAATAATAAGGCGATTTGCATGCTTATCTCAGTGCCTCTTAACTTGCGCTAAAAGGTTCCCCACATTCAAATAGCAAGCGAAAGGTTTTATAGGATCAAGAATCACAATAGTCGAAGGGAAGTGTCACACTAGCAGTTCACATAACAGGGGTTGGTAATGTAAAGGCTCATGCTGTTGCGCCAAGTGCGCATTCACGTGTAATGTTATATATAAGTGTACACTAGATATACTATGCAATAGTAAATGAGAAACGAACCTTGCAGTCTGGAGCTGAGTATCATGGTCGATTTCGGTCCTGTTCGGTTATAGTCTGGTTTTATGAAAACGTTTTAAAACCAAGTTCACTATAACCAATGGCTCTGATACCAAACTGTCACACCCCCAAATTACCACATAGGGAGTGTCCCTGTTAGGCGTGTGACATACCAATAACGAGCCACCAATTACATTGAACCCATACAAGTTATAAATAAAATCCCCATTATTAATAAAAACATCTTCAACAAGTTTTAATCGAAAATCAATAAGTTCAGCGGAAGCAAATAATAAACCAAGTTAAACTGTTTCAAAACCAAAGTATAGTTTCCTGAAATCAATCGCATAAATCCTTCCTGTCGACCCACGACCACTCCAGCTACTCCAAACAGCAAGTTCCCCATCTCCAAGATATCTAACGACCTGCGAGCATGCAACAAGTATATCAGACAACGCTGGTGAGTTCATAGGTTTACAAAAACGTCGTTTACCAAGTATGTAGTTAATTCATTGAAGTTAATTCCGAAAGTAATGATGAAAACAATGTTGATAATACCCCAATACAAGACGGCTTCTGATTATTTTGCCCTTTCTCCAATGCTCCTATCAAAGCATTGGTCATGACTAGGTCATTAGTTCAACACCCGTTCTCCCAGATACGGGGTGAGGTTGCCAAACCTAAGTAGCGCTACTAACTAATACCATGTTACCTTCCAGGTAACCAAACAACACGGAGGGACTTTAAAGGTGATAGGAAGAGTATATTATCCAACATTCCCGTTTTAACCCAAAAGACTTGTCCCTCCCAGGAATACCCACTGACTGTCCCAACCACCGGGACGCATGCTCAAGAAAGATGAACTCACCTTTGGTTTGCTCGGTTAGAACTATTACGTCCTCACTTTAAATGTTAAACCCGTTATACGCGACCTAATGTATAGTAAACGTAAGTACACATGCACAGGGTTATGCAATGTCCTAGTGTTTCCAAACAACTCAAGGTTTAAGTGATCCAGGTTAACCAGCTGTCATATCATAACATGCACGTAATATTATATATCTTTAAGTCCATTGACACATTTCTGCCATCAAACACATAATCACATACTACAATGAGCACCTAACATAAGAAATCCTAAATCAACAGATAGCATTTACACATGTATACTGAATTAGTCATATCTCAACATAGCATGTATACTGAATTAGTCATATCTCGTTACACACAATATGCCATTATAATCCAAACACCTAACATATAACGCCAATGTTTTCCCCTACATTCTACCCGACCCACATATATGTATAACCCACACCAACTACGGCCCAGGCTCACCCGTCTATAACCCGACTAAACTGTGCGATTTCCCCACGTGTTCGGCCCAAACTGTACAATAGCCCAAGTGTTTGTGCAACCCAAAGATGTCTATATATTTACATGAATGTTACACGAATCAAAACTACATCCTTATTCAGTATTTACTATCATAATACACACTGGATAGAGAGGCAAGACTTCTGGGCCGATAACACACATGAATTGGTGAACAAAAAGTCAACATGTATGCACGCAGCCATAGGAGACTTGAACATCACATGAATTGGTGAACAAAAAGTCAACATGTATCATTCATTAAAACATTAACATACATCACGACAAAAGTGGCTGCAAACTTCAATATTTACTATTATAATATACTTACACCTCAATAAATTTGGCTAGCAATGGCCGACAATTGATATATGCACACAACACCATTGGGCCGATAAAGTGGCTGCCATTGCACATAAAATCCTAACACAAAATTCACAAAACTTGAACATGATTGGGCCGCTCACTAGGAATAGGCTGATCATCAACTTTAATATTTATCATGATTGAAACACTTTCTCTTCATTCAATATTATCAAACATAGCACCCACTTTCCTTCACATGCATTGGACCGATTTTCTTTCCACAACTTTAACAATCAGATTATTATCATTTAATTAGTTTTGTTTCATATTTACAAGCATTAATCGATGGCAATTATCAGGTGAATCCATGTTCAATTCCAATCGAATCAACATAATCATTCCACTATTATTAATCATCGTGCAATTCAAAATCACTAAAAGAATATCAACAACTTCTAACACCTCAACACATAATCCTACCCACTAATCATTAGATAACGTTCATGCAAATAATCACACGTGGTAACATGATCAATCATCACAAATAAACTCAATTAACAAAGACGATAACTGACCGAGAGATGTACGGTGGGAGAGGAGATGACCGGAATCAAGGGGGGGGGGGGTGGGCGTCTGCGTCGCAAATCAGGTGAGAAGGAGTAGGGTTTAATTTATTATATGTGATCTTGTTACGTATTCATAATATATAAGGTATTCATAATATATAAGGAGAAGGAGTCAGGCCTAATGTGTTTACAAACCAAACAAGGGTTGGGCCGAGATTACATAACGGAAAGCGACCCATTGACTTTTCTTTCTACTGAACTTGTATAGGCCCACAACATTGAACGTGTAGTTATCCTACACAACTAACCCACATACACAATTACTTAATCACACTCACACAGAATAGCCCATATAAATCCATAATTAAGAACAAGAAATCATACCTACGTAAATATGGGTTGAATGAGAAGGTTGGGTCGATTGGTTCACACTTGATGGATTGGGCCGAGAGGAAGCAACATATACAAAGAGTGGGCTCAGGTGTTTCGAGTGGGCACAAGTGTGAGGTTGAGGTGAACGTGTGTGCGTGTGGCCCATCTAAATCAACTAGACATCAACATACACAAACACGTTTTTCATTAAACAAGTTTATCATTGACACGAGCTTTTAACCAATTAAATCATAGCGAGGAACGCAAACGAGAAATAATAAGGAATCATGATCGCGAGACTAAGAGACACCGACCTTAAAAGTTTGGGTTGTCACATCATCCCCAACTTGAAAGAAATTTCGTCCCGAAATTTAGCACGTAGTTACTGAGGAAGCTAGTTTTGTTAAGCGTTTTCGCGGGGTGTCACATCATCCCCAACTTGAAAGAATTTTCGTCCCGAAAATTGATCTAAAACAATGGCTTGAAGTGAGTTCTGACGAACTCGATCTATAGATACCTTACAACGCTTGGGGGGGGGGGGCTAATCTTGTGATCGGTGGGAATCGTGGTATGGTTGTTAGCGTTTTGTTATATCAGTTGCCAATCAAAGAAACAGGGAATTAATGAGGTCCATACAAAGAATCGAGCGAAACAGGGGTCCATTAAACATCCGAAGGATTTGGCCAGCAATTTGTTGTCTAGAAATAACTTCCAGTAGTGGTGCATGGCGTCATGGCACAACAGGGAGGTTCGCCACAATGCGGTCGCGCGAGTGTATCATTTGTCCAAAACAGAGTTTGGTGGGTAAAGATTAGTGTTGCAAAACGACAAACGCGTGTAACTGGGACTCTGAATTAAGCCATCATGGTATATCGCTGTATCATCGGTACTCTCGGATAGAAGTGATGCTCCGCGTGTTGTAGGGTTGGGTTTCAAAAGCTGAAAAGACGTTTCCCCGATTTTATTTCTCAGGAATTCACAGCTCCCCGCTATGCTAAGGGGGTTGAAGTTGCGAAACCTTCAAAAGTCCTATGATGAAGCTGTGATAGTGTCCAGTGAATCCAAGGGATTGCTGTACCCCAGAAGGAAATCGGGATTTGCATAAGGTAAATTCTAGAATTCCACCTAACGATGTGGAGGTAAACCAGGTAACTCTTTAGAAGGCACGTCAAAAATTTCACGAATAACATGAAGATACTCGATCTTCCTTTCTTAAAGTGGCGAATCGGTGACGAGAGTTAGAATAGCAGGGTAGCCCTTCAGTAGACACTTCTGGGCTTTCATGACTAAGACGAGGCCAACAATGCGATGATCTTAAACTGATAAGGATTCCTCACTAGGGAGAGGGATACGCACGATTTTCTCTTTACAGAGAATTTCCGCTCAACGACTACGTCAAAACTTACAAGAATATACGGAAGTAGGTCAATGTCGAACACCTGAACCACGAGATCAAGTTTGCAACCAAAAGAACATGTGAAGCTTCTATCGATTTACTATCAGTTAATTCTACGACATGCTTATTTACAAGAAAGGTGGGAGTCAGTCCTAATTGACGGCTGAACCCTAGGGCACAAAGTTGCTAAATCATTTGACCTCCTAGTGTATGCTTCAATCTCAGATCCCTCCATTTTCAGATTGTAGAACTCGTTCTCCAGTTTCTGAATCTCGTCACGAGGGCAATACTCCTCTCGCATCAGCTCCTTGAAATCATCCCAGGTAGTGGCATTCGCCATCTCAATACCCAACATTTGCACTTGGGCATTCCACCAGGTTAAGGCACCATCCTCCAAAGTGCCTGTAGCATACTTCACACGGTCCCCCGCGGGACAGTTGCACATAGCAAATACCGATTCAGCCTTCTCGAACCAACGTAAGAGTCCCACAGCCCCTTCAGTCCCACTGAAGGTCTGTGGCTTACAATCCATGAACATCTTGTACGTACAAGCAGGTGGATGGTTTTGATTCGCAGGTTGACCAGCCTGGTAAGCCGCTAGGGCTTCAGCTACACGAGTGTTGATCAAGTCGGTTAATTCGGCCTGGGTCATAGCAATGTGACCACGTCCACCACCTCGGCCTCCTCCACGTCCACTCATGGTTCTAAATAAGAGAAGGGAACTACCTTAAGGGTCGAAATGAGGTAAAAGTCGAGTATCACATTGAAATCTACAAACTAGCAAGTTTACACACAATAGGGCAGAACCCTTCCCACACTCGTTAAGCCTCACTGGGATTTGCATACACCTCGCGTTATTATTATGTGTGCACCCATAATAATAAGGCGATTTGCATGCTTATCTCAGTGCCTCTTAACTTGCGCTAAAAGGTTCCCCACATTCAAATAGCAAGCGAAAGGTTTTATAGGATCAAGAATCACAATAGTCGAAGGGAAGTGTCACACTAGCAGTTCACATAACAGGGGTTGGTAATGTAAAGGCTCATGCTGTTGCGCCAAGTGCGCATTCACGTGTAATGTTATATATAAGTGTACACTAGATATACTATGCAATAGTAAATGAGAAACGAACCTTGCAGTCTGGAGCTGAGTGTCATGGTCGATTTCGGTCCTGTTCGGTTATAGTCTGGTTTTATGAAAACGTTTTAAAACCAAGTTCACTATAACCAATGGCTCTGATACCAAACTGTCACACCCCCAAATTACCACATAGGGAGTGTCCCTGTTAGGCGTGTGACATACCAATAACGAGCCACCAATTACATTGAACCCATACAAGTTATAAATAAAATCCCCATTATTAATAAAAACATCTTCAACAAGTTTTAATCGAAAATCAATAAGTTCAGCGGAAGCAAATAATAAACCAAGTTAAACTGTTTCAAAACCAAAGTATAGTTTCCTGAAATCAATCGCATAAATCCTTCCTGTCGACCCACGACCACTCCAGCTACTCCAAACAGCAAGTTCCCCATCTCCAAGATATCTAACGACCTGCGAGCATGCAACAAGTATATCAGACAACGCTGGTGAGTTCATAGGTTTACAAAAACGTCGTTTACCAAGTATGTAGTTAATTCATTGAAGTTAATTCCGAAAGTAATGATGAAAACAATGTTGATAATACCCCAATACAAGACGGCTTCTGATTATTTTGCCCTTTCTCCAATGCTCCTATCAAAGCATTGGTCATGACTAGGTCATTAGTTCAACACCCGTTCTCCCAGATACGGGGTGAGGTTGCCAAACCTAAGTAGCGCTACTAACTAATACCATGTTACCTTCCAGGTAACCAAACAACACGGAGGGACTTTAAAGGTGATAGGAAGAGTATATTATCCAACATTCCCGTTTTAACCCAAAAGACTTGTCCCTCCCAGGAATACCCACTGACTGTCCCAACCACCGGGACGCATGCTCAAGAAAGATGAACTCACCTTTGGTTTGCTCGGTTAGAACTATTACGTCCTCACTTTAAATGTTAAACCCGTTATACGCGACCTAATGTATAGTAAACGTAAGTACACATGCACAGGGTTATGCAATGTCCTAGTGTTTCCAAACAACTCAAGGTTTAAGTGATCCAGGTTAACCAGCTGTCATATCATAACATGCACGTAATATTATATATCTTTAAGTCCATTGACACATTTCTGCCATCAAACACATAATCACATACTACAATGAGCACCTAACATAAGAAATCCTAAATCAACAGATAGCATTTACACATGTATACTGAATTAGTCATATCTCAACATAGCATGTATACTGAATTAGTCATATCTCGTTACACACAATATGCCATTATAATCCAAACACCTAACATATAACGCCAATGTTTTCCCCTACATTCTACCCGACCCACATATATGTATAACCCACACCAACTACGGCCCAGGCTCACCCGTCTATAACCCGACTAAACTGTGCGATTTCCCCACGTGTTCGGCCCAAACTGTACAATAGCCCAAGTGTTTGTGCAACCCAAAGATGTCTATATATTTACATGAATGTTACACGAATCAAAACTACATCCTTATTCAGTATTTACTATCATAATACACACTGGATAGAGAGGCAAGACTTCTGGGCCGATAACACACATGAATTGGTGAACAAAAAGTCAACATGTATGCACGCAGCCATAGGAGACTTGAACATCACATGAATTGGTGAACAAAAAGTCAACATGTATCATTCATTAAAACATTAACATACATCACGACAAAAGTGGCTGCAAACTTCAATATTTACTATTATAATATACTTACACCTCAATAAATTTGGCTAGCAATGGCCGACAATTGATATATGCACACAACACCATTGGGCCGATAAAGTGGCTGCCATTGCACATAAAATCCTAACACAAAATTCACAAAACTTGAACATGATTGGGCCGCTCACTAGGAATAGGCTGATCATCAACTTTAATATTTATCATGATTGAAACACTTTCTCTTCATTCAATATTATCAAACATAGCACCCACTTTCCTTCACATGCATTGGACCGATTTTCTTTCCACAACTTTAACAATCAGATTATTATCATTTAATTAGTTTTGTTTCATATTTACAAGCATTAATCGATGGCAATTATCAGGTGAATCCATGTTCAATTCCAATCGAATCAACATAATCATTCCACTATTATTAATCATCGTGCAATTCAAAATCACTAAAAGAATATCAACAACTTCTAACACCTCAACACATAATCCTACCCACTAATCATTAGATAACGTTCATGCAAATAATCACACGTGGTAACATGATCAATCATCACAAATAAACTCAATTAACAAAGACGATAACTGACCGAGAGATGTACGGTGGGAGAGGAGATGACCGGAATCAAGGGGGGGGGGTGGGCGTCTGCGTCGCAAATCAGGTGAGAAGGAGTAGGGTTTAATTTATTATATGTGATCTTGTTACGTATTCATAATATATAAGGTATTCATAATATATAAGGAGAAGGAGTCAGGCCTAATGTGTTTACAAACCAAACAAGGGTTGGGCCGAGATTACATAACGGAAAGCGACCCATTGACTTTTCTTTCTACTGAACTTGTATAGGCCCACAACATTGAACGTGTAGTTATCCTACACAACTAACCCACATACACAATTACTTAATCACACTCACACAGAATAGCCCATATAAATCCATAATTAAGAACAAGAAATCATACCTACGTAAATATGGGTTGAATGAGAAGGTTGGGTCGATTGGTTCACACTTGATGGATTGGGCCGAGAGGAAGCAACATATACAAAGAGTGGGCTCAGGTGTTTCGAGTGGGCACAAGTGTGAGGTTGAGGTGAACGTGTGTGCGTGTGGCCCATCTAAATCAACTAGACATCAACATACACAAACACGTTTTTCATTAAACAAGTTTATCATTGACACGAGCTTTTAACCAATTAAATCATAGCGAGGAACGCAAACGAGAAATAATAAGGAATCATGATCGCGAGACTAAGAGACACCGACCTTAAAAGTTTGGGTTGTCACATTTCAAAAGCAAGGAAAGTATAAAACACACCGAAAATACACTTCTCCTTCCAATTTACATCTTCAGTTTTGTATCTGATATAAAACAAATCAAAGAAAACACGAACTAAAAAAAGAAAAACTAACGAAGAATGTGTGGATTAATCACGCACACGAATCGTTAACCCAGTTGATCGAATCATTAGCAACAGAAGCAATTGAAACGTTGGCTTTAGGGTTTGGCAACAATTTGTAATTAACAAACTGGGTTAACTCCAAACAGAGAAACGGGTAGGATAATCCACGGATGACCCAAATGATGATCCGCAAGTATGGGCGGGAAAAAAAACTCTAGATGCCATGTGTCCCACAAATAGTTTTATTTATTATATATAAAAGATATGGATAAATGTGTGTTTTAGTTAAGAGTAAAATACTTTTTGAGTCCCTAAAATCAAAAAGTTTAACATTTTGAGTTCTTAACCGATAATTTATAACGTTTTGAGTCTAATTTTTAACACTTTTACTTTTGATTTTGATTTTGAACTCAAGTGGTTAAAATCACAAAAACACAGAGGCTCAAAACGTTATAAAACGAGCGGTTAGGGACTCGGGGCCTTAAACTTTTTGATTGTGGACTCAAGTGGTTAAAACCACTAAAACACTCAGACTAGGCTGTAAACGAACCGAACGTTCAGCGAACAATTCGTGAACTGTTCGGCGGGAAGTTCGTTTACGTTCGTTCGATTAGTTAATGAACGAACATGAACAAGTAATTCCGTTCGATTAGTTAAATGAACGAACACGAACAACTGTCTCGTTCGTTCAATTGCGTTCATGAACATTCGGTAACGTGTTTGTGAACATTCATTCATGTTCGTTTGTTTATGTTGTTCATTAAATATTTTTTAGCATTTATTTATTTTATCTAAACCTTTTATATTCCTTAATTCTTATTATCTCATTACTCAAAAAAAAAAAAACATAAAATAGGAAGCCCTACCTCCACCATTCTTTCTTATTATTCACATCGAAAAATACAATTGCACTTCGCGATTTTATCTGTGTTCGTGAACCGTTCATGAACACGTTCATTTCTTTAACGATCGAACACGAACAAAAAATCTCGTTCGATAAGTGTTCATGAACCGTCATGAACACATAATATTCTTAATGAACTGTTCGTTCGGTTCGTTTACAGTACTAACTCAGACTCATAAAGTAATTTACTCTTTAATTAAATTATATGTATGAGAATGTGAATGTGTCATGATTTTATATGTAATTTCCCTAAAATATAACTTTAGTAAACACGCTTTGTATTGATTAAGATTAATTTTCCAACCTTGAACTAGATATCACATCCACTAAATTCAAAGAAGACATGGTCAGACAGAATGTCTATTAAAGGACAACTTTTATATTGGTCCCAAATTAAAGGTCAACAATAACATATACTTATATACCAATAGGGGAATAGGTCATTTTCAAATATAATTTCAAAATTAACGTGTTATGATTCATATTTTGAAACATATACATGTTTTTAAACAACTTTGATTTGAAAGCTGGTATTATTAACTAGATAACTTAAAATGATAAAAATCAATTTAAATTGTTGGACATAATAAGCTTTTCAGAATGTAATCTTTGTTTTTAAAAAGTTCAACTCGTATTTATTTATAGTGCCTTTTAGAATATTCTTTGAAAAGTGTTGCATATTCTGCATACAAACGATTCAATTGTTTGATCTTGAATTTATACAAACAAATATACATATAAATTCTAAATAAGCATCACAATTTGAAATCGATGATTGGTTTCTATGATGACTCAACATGATTCGTTGATGTGGAAGAACACGATGTAACCAATGACGAGCTTTCAGGCGTATTCCTGCACACTGGACAAGTTACATTCAATTTGAGCCACTCGTCTATACAATCCACATGAAAATAGTGATTACATTTTGGGATTGTCCTTAGCAACTCTTTAGTTTTGTATTCTGAAAGACATATGGCACACGCACTATCATCATTAGGTAATCTACAACTCTCTCCAAGCATCGATATCGGGTATGACTCGATTGTTGGCCCGTCTAACCCTGTCCTGGAGGTTGGTTGTGGGATCACGGAAATAGGGGAAACGTCAATGCTCTGGTGGTGAGTTTCACTATAATCCGTCTCTTTATAAGTCAGGCAGTATATCATCCCGATGATGCATATAATCGTCACTGGCACACCGATGCCTAAACTTAATCCATACCTAGCACTTGTGGGAATCCCTAAATCAACAATCATTTATCAATAAGCAAGAATCAAAGTCAAAGTCAAAGTCAATGTTGTCAGTTTTGATTTACATGACAAAAGAAGTAACTATTCTAACAAAGAAAAAAATGTCATATAGGTAATAAAATAAAAGGCAACTATCATTAAAAAAAACCACAACACATTTTGTTGCTATATAAAATGACCGAATTGCCCTTCTCGTTAACAGAAAAATGGGATGAAGTTAACCCAGTGGACTAAAATGACAACGTTTCAAATTATTTGGACTATAATAGCAACGTTTCAAACCTTTGGACTAACCTGACAAAATGGTCCAAACACATAAACTAAAATGACATTTAACTCGGTAAAAATATGTAGTACTGAAAATACTTTCACCTTCGTTTTCACAAGATTCAGAACACGGATCGAACCACATCAGCTCCACGTCAGATCTTATGTCTCCATTAATCGGAACTGACACCGAGATCATTTTTATAACCTTACAACGTGTCGGCATTCTTCTATGTGAAAAAAATTCTGGTCGAACCGCGATAACCGAGTGATTTCGGCTGCTAAGACAAGGAAATGGCACCGAGGGATACACCAAACTGGAGTTCTGTCTTGAGCAGTTGTAAAATGTGTATGTTTGTAGGTTAGGAAAAACAAATGGTGTTCCGGTTACATTTAAATCATTGATTTCGTTTCGCTTGCAGAAATCCTGGTCTATGTAGATGATATGTGAGTTGTAGTTGATTTGGTTGACGGTGTATGAACGTGAAGATGGAAGTCGGATGAGTGTTTGGTTTTGTTTGTTGCAATAGAGGTCGAAACCTGGAGACCCGCAGCTGGATGGTTGTCGGTCGATGATACGAAAGGGGGATTGTATTTGGATGCGGCCGCAGGAGGCCGGCTGGCAATGGCCATTGGCAGCGGAGATGGATATGAGTGAAAAGAAGGAGAAGAAGATTAGTAGTCGGATATGTTTATTCTCCATGTGGTTGCTATAACGTTGAGAGAAAGAGTGTACTAATCATAACCCAACTAATTAAGTTTGGGTTGTTTTGGACTTTAAATACAAATTTATGGGCTATTTTGAGTCAACTATAATTCTCATGGGGGTCAAGATGGGTTGATTCAAAAGTAAACAAAAAAGCACGCGAATTAGACCATGTGTAGTGGTAACAATATGAGCGTTGTCTGCCACGTGTCATCCTAATCAGCAAATGGGCATTTTCACAAAGGGGTGTGGTGGTGATAATGCCCCTCAATCATTAGACAATTATTAAATTTTTTGAACTAAAACTAATAAAATTCACTAAATAAAAACATTACATTCTTAAAAAAAATAAAAACTGGAAATGAGAAAAAAATAAAAAAACCGAAAAAAATAAATAAAATACTATTAAGCTAGAGTATGTATTTTTGACGGATTTGTTGCTGACGCATTTGGGCTAGGATCAACGCGTCGCCTGTGAGATGGGTTTAGACAAAAATTCGGTATCTTTCTCCATTTGTCGCGATTCTTGTATCGCAACAAACTTTTTGTTTTCGGCGTTTCTTTCCTCCATAGTTTGTAAACGCCTATGACCGAGATCTCGAATGTCCTGAAGGCGTCGACTCATCTCTTCGAAATCTTGCTTCAATATTTCGGGATTAGAAGAAGAGGACTCCACTTTTTTCCCTTATTTTTGGCACTTCTTCTACCCGGTGGTCGTTCCAACTCCAAATCCTCATCGTCGTCTAAAATAATATTTAAATCGACGTTACGAGTATCTAAGGTGGGTGTGCCCGGGTCAATCGACGATGATGTCTTGGACCGCTTTGATTTACGTCTAACGCTAGACGTCATCGTCCGTACATTTGACCACTTGGGACTTCCTCGTACAAGCTCCCAACATCTTAAATATGTAAAATTGCCTTTCATAGCATTGTATTCTTCCAACGCTCTTATTATAACATTAGCGTTGTTTTGGCCGTTTCCCCTGTTGTCCCAATTGCGTTGAAAGACCTTTTGAAACTGATGACATTTCTAGTTGATATCGGTCCATTTGCTCGAAATAGAATCTTTATCTCGATATTCATCTTTCCCCATAGTTTTAAAGAACGTTTCACGAATCTTTCCCCAAAAAACTGGTAATGTTTGATAATTTGCTACAAAGAAACACATAATGTTATATTTTACAAAAAAAAAAAATAAAAAAAAAATAATAATAATAATAATAATAATAATAATAATAATAATATTTTGGCCGAATACATGTAAAAAACTTTTTAAATCACTTACCAACATCGGGGGCCTCCGATATATCTAGCCACGCACGTGCCAACGCATACTCCTCATCTTTCGTCCATGCTAGGTAGCTTCCTTTTCGACGAGGAGCGGTTGGATCTTTTTTTTGTGAGACCTTTTCCCACGTTTGGATCCCTCGACAACGGGCTCGGGTTCGGTTGTGTCTCTGGTACCGTTTCTATTTCCAGATCGGTATCTTGAGTAGACGGTTGCGAACCGCCCATGGTTGAAAGGTTTGAGGAACTTGAAAGAATGGTTGGGAACCCGCCGATGCTAGTATTTGGGCGTACGCAAATACGTTAGGATCCATCTCTTGTAGGTTGAAGCTCGGTTGCGGTTGCGTGGTGTTCGGTCGATATGCATTGGGGTTACCGGGTCTCGAAGGCACACCGAATGGGGGTCGGAAGGGATTCATGATTGTGGGTGAAAAGTGGAGAAGTTTTTAAATAAATAGAAAATATGGGTGAAAAGTTTATAAAAAATGAATGAGAAGTGAGATTTAAATAGGGTTAAAAGTTGAAATAAAAAAACAAATTAATTTTTATTTAAAATGATTGTTTCTCAACGGTAATATTTCGAAATGTGTGCGGGGCTCGAGCGTTCTTAAAACAACGCTGTTAAAAAAATTGATCAAAAACGTCCCGGGGGGCCGTCGTGGGCGTGCTTCAACAAAAAATGGCCTAATTTTTTAATGAGCACGCATGGTCTTAAAATGGGTTGGAAAGAAAAGTCCAATATATTGGTCAGGACGGGTAACTGAGAAACAGAATGGTTTTTAACCCTAGCACACCTCTAATCCTAAAATCTCGACCTCTATCTCAAAATAAACTATAATTCCCATTGATCGTTGATCAGACTTGCAACAAATCTCGACCTCCTCTTGTTTGTTTTCTAGAGTTTATTTGTGCGATTTGGTAGACAACACAAGGTATTCTTGTGCAATTTTACAAAGTTTGCTGTGATTTTACTATTTGTGATTGAATTGAGTGGAGAATTCGTTGGTGTTTCAATTTAGCTTCTTTATTTGTTCTAGTTTTTGTTCTTGCTTTTGAAAGCTATAGCTCGAGCTCGGCAGGGGCAGCTATAAGCATGTGCAGGATGGGCCAGCGATCAGGGCCCAAATCAATATAGGGCCCGAAAATTTTTAAATTATATATATATATATATATATATTAAAAAAATTTGGATGTTTTTATAAATAATGGCTCGCTTAAAAGACCAAAAGTTTTATAAATAAGGGCCAGTTTAACAGTTTAAAAAAAATGGCCTGCTAAAAAGTTTTATAACCCAATTTTAAAATCCAATTAACAAGCCTAAGTGACTAATAAACAAAATTATAACTCAATTGGCAATTGTGGGAAACAGAACGTCACTTGGGAAACATTCACGTTCACGGTTTATCATCATCTCACATCAACTGAATTGACGACTTGGGCCTGGGGATTCAATTTCATCAATCATCATCATCGCAGTCGCAGCAGAGGAGGATTTTAGAGTAAATTTTTTTTTTTTTGTATTGTTGATCAAGCTATTTTTTCACTTGAAACAAGATTTGAACAATACCAAAAAATCAAGAAAATATTTGGGTTTTTGTTTCCTAAAAAGTTTAAGACTCTTGATGAAGCCAAGCTTAAGGCGTGTTGTTATCGCCTTCAAGATGCATTGAAGTATGAAGGAGAGTCCGATATTGATGCTAAAGAACTGTATACGAAGTTGAAGTTGATTGATACATTTTTACGAAGACACGTTGACAACCCTTTTGACGTTTTAGAGTATATCTTCCAACACAGTACTACTTATCCTAATGCTAGAAATGCATATAAAGTGTTGTTGACAATTCCGGTAACTGTGGCATCGACAGAAAGATGTTTCTCAAAGTTGAAGTTGTTGAAGACCTATTTATGTTCTACAATGTCACAATAAAGGCTAAACGGGTTGGTGACAATATCTATTGAAAGTTAAATAATAGATACTATGGATTACAAGGAGTTGATTGTAACGCCCTGCTTCTTTGTACTTTCCATAATTAGAAAGTGTTGCTTGTACTTCTATTTTTAGAAGTCTTGTGTCTTGTAATCGTTCTTTCGTTGTAATCATTGTAAAATCCGAGACTTAGATCATAAATAAAAATTCGTATTTCTTTAAATTCATGTTATACATACTTCATACTTGTTCGTACGTTTAAGTTCGTGAAACAATTGATACATTATTCGTAATTGTTGGAAACTATGTGTTAAACTTGCAAATTCGTGAAATACGTGAATAATACGTCTTTTGGATACATATGATACCTAATTACGACATTCATACGCCTAATCATACTTCATCATGCTTGGTTTATGTTATTCATACTTGTTTTAACCTTATAATATACCTATATGACATAATACACCCTTGAAACACTTACAATTAAAACATAAGAGCCACCAGACCAAGGCCTGGCGGGCCGCGACTCGCCCAGCCATGGTCTTCGCGCCCCGCGAGGCTCTCGAATCCGCAGCCAGCCTTTCCAGCTTACGGGATTGGATCATTTGGTTGGTTTTGTTGCTTTCTAAGTGTGTTTTCTTCATTAATGACTCACTAACCCAACCCTAATCCATCCCCTATAAAACCCAACATATCTCCAAGCATTTTCCACTTTGCAAACACTCAAAACTCACTCTAAGGGCATGTTTGGCTAAGCTTTTTGAAACAACTTATTAACTTATTGGCTTTTTGGAAAAGTCAGTATGGAGTGACTTATTGACTTATTGGCTTTTTCCCCTCACATACACCCTCATTGCCAAACATCATTTTGGAGCTTATAACTTTTCAAAAAGCCAATAAGTTAATAAGTTGCTTCAAAAAGCTTAGCCAAACATGCCCTAAATCTCTAAAAAACGTAGCTGAATTCAGGAGCTAAGGCAGATTCATATCCTCTCACAAAAGTGAGCATAAGTTCCTCATTTCTTAACCTTTTTCCATGATTCTTCTTCCTAAACACTTGGAACAACCTTAGGTATGTTTCCAATAGGTTTTCCAGGGAGAACCAAGGCTGGAACATCACCATATAAGGCTCCAAACTTTCTGTTTTGATTAAACATTACTAAACTTGCTTGGACTTGAGTTATCTCACACACATTCCTACGTCCTTATGCTCATAATCACTTCTATGGTTAGTTGGGCTTAAAAACAAGGTTGTGACATAAAATCCAGAGGTTTAAACCCTCATAAACATTCTGTTTTGACAAGGTTTTAGCCTACAAGTGATGAACAAGCTTAAAGCTTGAAGTTGTGTGATTACTTGGATTAGCTTGGGCTATCCTACCTTCAATCCACACATCACTTGATGATTTCTTAGTTAGATATTATGTACTTCCATTTCCTTATTGTATGTATGTGTATGACCATCCTTGTTGTCTTATGACAACTTGTGTATTGGTGACAACTTAAGAGGTTCCTAAATGGAAGATTTATCTTCCTACCTCCTACATGACTTCTATGACATCCTTGTGATAATCTTGGACTAATAACCTATAATATAAACTATATAAGATATATAATACCTATAATAACCAAACTTTGATGATAACCTAAGGGTTACTTGTCAAAATAGTAGGTTACACCACCTAGGAACATCATACTCATCACGATTCTAATGGGCATTTTGACCCATGAAAACATTTAAACTCTTTAGAGTTTCATAGTGTCAAGAATGAGTATTTTGTGATTAGATGGTTACTTTCTCATATGTTACTTTCCATATTCCTTATTATTCCGAATCCTTAATCTTCTGTTATCCTCCGATACTCATACACCTTCGTTTCTTCGTGTAGAAGGACTTGGTGTTCCAACCTCCCACAACAACAACTCTCCCGCGGATTCACAAGTGGAAAGCTTGCAAAACCGTGAGTATACTCGAACCCCCTTTACGTTTACCACCTTTTCGGGGTGTAACATGTTTACCTATGAAACTTACACTTAAACTTTATTCTTATTTGCACAAACATTCCTTATACATGTGTGTTTACTTGATTGCTTGATACTTTAAACTTGGGATTATACCTTTTGTGTTAGACTTATCTTTAGCTTCGAAGGAGCCTATCCTTGACATATATAGCGCTATAGGATTAACGCACCGTCTGTAAACTTTGGGTTATATTAAGAGCTTATTGCGTTTCATCTTTGGTTTGATTAGTTGAACACATGCCGAATTTATTGTTTATCTTGTATCAATAGCTTGCCATGTGGAATTGTTTAAACTCATTTTTATGCTATGTATGTATGAAAACTTGTATAGTCGCCTTTGCTTTTGCATTGAACTCTATTTTAAACATGTTACAGGTTGAGGATGACGATGCTATGAAATTGAAGTAGTGACAATGCCTAGATACACATATAGACGCTTTAGGTTTTATTATGTTGTATCAACTTTGATCTTGTTGTCATGTTATTGTCTTGTATTGTTGTTATTCGAAATTCCATGTAATGTTTTGACAATTGAATTATGAAACGAAAACGGTTTTGATTTAAATATTGTCACCAATAGTGTTATAAAGTCTCTTGCAATCTCGTTTTCGTCTCACTCCGATGTTTCCGCCATCGGTTGGGGTGTGACATTGATTGAGAGCTTTGCTTCGAAAAACGCTAGGAGAACCACACTGTTTGCTTAGTAAGTAGGTTCGATATTTTGATCATTTTTGCTACACTATTTTTGTTAATTTGTTTTATCTATTTCATAACAATTATCGTAGCATTATGGGTTTTTAGTATTTATATATTTGATTGAATGATTGATAAATTTATATTATATGAATATTTGCAAATAAGACCCAATTTTTTTAGGGCCAAATTTTTTTTTTTTTTTTGTGATTTTCGGAGACGGCCCTTGGTAAATGAATGATTTAGGAGTAGGTTAATGTTCTACTTCAATATTTCACTAAAGTCACTAAATTGTTTTGTTATTCTAAGTTCGTGTTCCAATGTTGTAATTTTGTTTTGTTAAATGTCAAAACTCTTTTCAAATTAAGAAATGGAACATTTAAAAACCATAATACTACTATTTAGTAATTATTCTCTCTCGATTTTTAAGTAAATAAGGGTAGTTGGCTACTTTGGTCCAGTCGATGCTAAACTTAGGAGCATAATTGATGCTGTAACACCCCGTATTACCGAATGTCAAGTCAAAGTCAAGTTTGACTCCTTTAACTGTGATTAGTCTATTTTACATTTTATTATTTGTATTATGTGGAGTAAGTGTTGTTAATCAAAAAAATCGAAGTAATCGAATGTTTAATCGACGCGAAACGCTTTACGACTGTGAATAGTAGGAAGTAACAATGCGATAAAGTTAATCAATCAATAATCAAGCTAATCGAATCATCAATCGAACTCGAAACTCGAATTATGCGAATTTGGTGTTATATTACGTGAGTGTGTGCCTTACGTGTTACCTGTGCGTGTTTACTTTATGTTATGTGTGGTGATCAATCGAATCGAAACTCGAAACTCAATCGAACTCAATCGAAATCGAATTATGATGAATGGTAGTGAAAAGATAGTGTGAAATATAGATGCTTGTATGTAGATATAGTGGTTGGGATTAAAAGTAATTTGAATAGGAAACTCTATCGTATTCATATCGTCTTCAATCGAAATCGAAATATCAGAAATCGTCGCACCGAACGCTCAACGCAGGTTGTTGATCGATCAGGCTCCAAGCCGATCGAACAGCCCAGCCGATCGGACGGACTGTCCGATCGAGCAGGCTGTCTGATCGGGATGCCTGGCCGATCGGCCAGCTCTTTCCCCTTTTGGAAGCCTATAAATAGGCCTGTCATTGTCATTCTTTCCACTTTTGGAAACCCTGTGTCCGTCCAGCTCGTGTTCTTCACTATTTCTCAGATTTCTCTCAATCCCGGTAAGATTTCATCCTAAATCTTGTACGTTTTTTATCTATGCACACTCCTACACCTTTCTATCTTTCAAATCTTGATTTCTAACCATGAAATCATCAAGATCTAAGTATTCTAAGATGATGTCATCATGATGTTCTTCAAGAACTTCATGTTTTGGCCTCAATCCACCAAGAATCACTTGGATCCAGCCGATTTCCACATAAATAAATAAAGATCTGTTATAGATCTACACATTACACGGTGTAAAGGATTGAAAGAAGGGACTCCCAACTTTCTTTCAACTCTTTTACACTCAATGCCTTCAAACCCGTAGAAACGGAGCTTGAGCCAACTCACTAATCGTTCTAATAGTTGTATGGTTCAAGATTTGGGTTCTATCTACGAGGTTCATCGATTTCGGGTTACACTATAAACTCCGTTCCGAACCGTTCACCGGCCGGACTTGGGTGATTCCTGTCCGAGCCAGGGAAACAAGTAAGAACAAAGGTTCCATGGTTCAACTCGTTGTCAAAATACTTCGATATCACGTCAAACCATCAGAACAGCCAAGTGTTAGACGACAGGCCGACCAGGTCAGGATGCTGACCGATCGGACAGGCTGTTTGAATGAACAGCCCAGCCGATCGGACATGTCAGCCGATCGACCAGGCCAGTCGATTGGCTAGCACATGGCCCCACACTTTAACAATTTCATGAAGCCTAGTATTGAACGAAGTGCGGTTCGATCGAACTACGGTTTGGGTTGAATTACTCTTCGGATCATGAGATACTATGCTTCAACACTTAATTGAATTTTCAACTCGTTCGACGTATTGGAGTGCCACCCGATCGAACATGCTGTCCGATCAGGTGACATCCTACTGAGGACTTACTACTGAAGTGTCTAACCGATCGGTTAAGCCGGCCGATCGAACGGCCCATTCGATCGATCGACCTGAAATGTGAGAGCACTTCAATGTTCTCAAATACTACAACGAAAACCTCAAAAGGACAAGCCATCATACACAAACACATCCTACTCAAAAGAAGAAACAATCCACTCGAACAGCCCAACCGATCGAACCTACCGGCCGACCGAACAGGCTGTCCGAACGGACTGTCAAACCGAACGAACAAACCGTCCGATCGAACCTACCGTTCGATCGACCAGGCTGTTCGACCCATCAACACTTGTATTCGTGTACGCGTTACTCATCATTATACTATCGAACTATTCAGGCTAACCCTACTCTCAAGCGCTCCCTTCAATCCATCAATCGCTGTGAGTATACTCGAACCCTTTTTCCTTTAGCACTTTTGGGTGTTACATACGTTACTTATCTAAAATCACAATCGAACACACTACTCAATTATTTAAACGCTAACCGTTCTGCATGTATTACGTGACTAAATGAATGCTTGTTGTTATGTTTACACGTGGAATGCTGTCTACCTGCCTTAATGACGTAGTACTATAGTTTGGACTCAGCACCCGTTCACACGGGGGTTGTTAAGGACAATTACTTGCATGGATTACGGTGGTAATCATGTATTGCGAACTGTCTCGGACAGTCAACCCGCAGTCATTGGTATCGATAAATCCATGTCAATAATTAACATGCTTCGTTTTCCTCTGTGTACGTGCTGGTTATGCGCAAACTATTTCGAACTCTATATGATATTATCAAACTTGTATGCTCACCTTTACATTTTATGTATTGACTTTATTTTAAACGTATGTGACAGGCAATTAGGATGCTTATCTGCTAGGAAGGCGAGCTTAGAATAAGCGTCTAGAGCATAGTTGTCTGTAGATCTTGCAGATCGAGTCTCTAGAAGCATTTGATCAATATTTATATTTGAATCTGAGTTGTCGGAACAGAACATTTGACTAGTTGTTATCTGTAATAATTTGTTTCACTATTTGGGATACGGTATGGGACGTATTAATTAAACTAAATAGTAATGATAGTTGTTGTGGAAACTTCTGGACAATCTGTTTCGCTCAGTGCCATGCCCCGATGATTCCGCTATCGGTTGGGGTGTGACAGATTGGTATTAGAGCCATAACTGTAGGGAATTACGCGAGACACGACCTAGTCCGGGTCGTTGTCTTAGAGACCTAGACAATAGTTAGGAACCAACAGACCAAGCTTACGTGCTACATCCTGTTACTCTTCGCTATCACTGCACTCGAAATTTCAAATAGGGTCAAGAGATTTAGTTGAGATTAGGTGTGAAAGCCGCAAACTCTCGACTGAATTGTTTGGTCAATGCTGATTTTAACGATCTATCAATGATTTCCTCATGATTTTCAATAACAAACGAGGAGAATTATACCAAAATCAGGAGTGAAATCCATATTTTGATGAATAATCTCCTTAATTTTGTTAAAACAAGGAAGAAGTTGCTAAGCTAGGGGTGAAACCCTAACCTTGACAACTTGTTCTGATTTTTATTTCATCTCACCAAAGCCTCGACGGACTCCAACGACCTGAACTCACAAGTATGACCTAGGGAATACGTGCTGAATGCCCAAGAATCGAGGCAGCAACGCGAACCTGAAAGTCGAAAAGTGACGACAAGTCCACTGCGAATAGTCGAATCGCTTTGGGTAGTCGATGTCTAGTAGCCACAGACAATCTATTCCTCGATTTTATGTGTTTCAATTCCGAGCTCGCAAATGCCAACTCTGATAACTCGTTGATTTTATATGTTTTAAGTGTACTTGTCTGTTTACGTGTTTTAATTTTGAAAATTATTCGATTTTTGCTATCACTTCGATCGACACACACGACTAGCGTTGCTATTCTATCTCAAGACGCTAACAAGTCGCTGCAACTTTAGACAATATTATGCTATGATAAACGATTATACTATACTACTCGACACGCTATACGACTATACGATGCTACTCGATATGCTAATCGCGACCGAACATATGAACGACACGCGAGCTTTGAATGATAGGTTTCTGTATTCTGACTGCATATGTGATTAAATGCGTATGTGCTTATGTGCTTCTGTGATTCTGTGCTCTATGTGCTTCTGTGATTACGTGAATCTGTGGTTTTGTGCCTATGTGTTTATATGATTCATGCCTTATCGTGTTCCTGAGCTTTAGTAAGTAGTAGACGTGTGAGGTGATATTCGATTTGTTGTGTCTGAGACCTACGGCGATGTCTATTGCAGACCATGTCGTCATCTAGACACCGAACCCCTCTTACTCGCCAAGAAAAGAGAGACAAGCGTCTCGCTGCTATCATCGCCAAGCAAATGGCAAAAGCTGTGAGCGAGGTCTATGAAAACGTCAGCAAATCGTCTGAGGAGTCGCGAACTGAAGCTCCTAAGGACGCTAACAAGACTGGTTTCAGCTTCAAACAGTTTAAGGCATGCTGACCAAAGGAATTCACCGGAGAAGATGGCCCTACCGCCATGTTTCAATGGTTTGATTCGGTTGAAGTCACTCTGCGCCAAAGCGGCTGTACTGAAAATCTCCGTACCCTAAATGCAACCGGCGTTTTCCAGTCCCGAGCTCTAGACTGGTGGACGGCCGAACGAAACAAACGCGGGAATGATGCAGCTTATGAGCTGACTTGGGAAGAGCTGAAAGCCATTATGATGGACGAATTCTGCCCTCCCCATGGACGCCAAAAGCTTGGAGATGAGTTTTGGAACATCAAGCAGAAGGACGGAGACAACGCTGCTTTAACTGCTCGCTTCAAGCAGCTTAGCATTATCTGTCCCGACCAAGTCAAGACGCCAGACATGGCCATCAAGAAGTATATTCGAGCTTTACCTGATTGTGTTGCCGACTTTGTTCATGCCGCCAAGACATCATCAATCGAGGAGACTTACTTGCTTGCCGCCGAGATCAATGACAAGCGGGTGAAGTCTGGGTTCTGGGATAAGCCATCCAAATCTCTGCATCAAGCTACTACTGCACCAACCGCCGACACCTCCACTGCTCAACCCTCCAAGTCATCACGCCAAAAGAAGAAGCACAACAACAGCAGCTCCAGCAACAAGAACTGCGCTGTCATAACAACTGCTGCCCCTCTGCAAGCCGTACAGGCTCAGCAACAGTCGCATCACTGACCAGCTCCAGTGACTAATGCACCGCCAGCAAAGCGTGCTTACACAGGTCCCCACCCGCTCTGCCCGACATGCTCATATCATCATCCGGTGGGACTCGCCTGTCGTTTCTGCGCTCACTGCAACCTCTACGGTCATTTCACTGCGAACTATCGCTATGGTCCCCGTAACACCGCAGCTCCTGCCGCCGCTCATCAAGCTCTACTCCCAGCCCCTCAAGGCCAACCCGCAGCTCAAGCACCCGCGGTCAATGCTCGAGTCTGCTTTGCATGTGGTGACCCTAACCACTTTGCAAACATGTGCCCGAACAAGGTCGTGAAACAAGAGCCCCAACAGCAGCAGCAGCAGCCTCAGTGTAACACCTCGACATTTTCCGTCAAATAAATAAACGACACGTGTCATGTACGACAAAAGTATTATAAACCCGGATTTAGTTAAAGATGTATGGCAGGATTTTTGAACATGTCGACATGTTAATTTATACCTCTGAACGACTTCGTTATAAATCCCAAGACCCTAACATGATTAATAAACATCTAGTATACCTTTAAATCCGGTGAGTACTAACATTGATGGATTCCTAATTTCTAGAATGGATCCTATGAAATAATGCATGATAAACCTTCGTTTATGAATTCTATCATTGTTCAAACCAATAATTCTACAAGATAGGTAGACACAACTGATCAAGCATGGGTTAAAAGGGCCTCATACTGACATTTTCAGGCTCAAAATTTTACTATGCAAGTTGCCTATTCAAAGCTTGAAAGGTTAAATTTTTGCCTTCTCGCAAAGGCTTACGGACCATAAAGGTCCTGCCTTACGGTCCGTAAGGAGTGCCCAGCGACAGCAGGTTGGCTGTTGGCAGTTATAAACGTTTTAACCGACTTAGTAAGATATTTTCAGCAACATGGGCGACCCCTAACAGTTCCTAGGCACTAGGAAACACTTGTAATGATCTGAGATCCATGCTAGCCTTGCTTGTCATGATCTTATGCAATCAAGAACACTATAAAAGGCCCTTGAGTTGCAACATTGTGTTCACTCATCATTTCTGCATTTGTGGAGCGTTCTGGAGCACAAGTGTCTTCCCTAAGACTTCCTAATCGTGCATAGGACTTCAGTAAGTATGCTTAACCCTTCTTAGTTAAGTTTTTGCTTAGTTTTAGCTTAAAAGTCAAACCGTCGTAATTAACGGTTGACCTAACGATTAATCAAAAATGGTCCAGTGATTAGTCGAATCAAAGGTAGTTATATGTTGGTAATTATGTGGGCATTAAACCCTTAAAAGGGCACCCTCTGATTCCAACTCTAACTAGTTCAAATATCGGGTCAAAGTTGCTTAGAAAAAGTCAACAGAACCTTAATTTTCGATTTAACACATAATTAACAATGTGGAAGGCTTGTAACCTATTTTATCACTCATATAACTTGATAATAAGTATAAGAACTGGTCTAAGCTTGTTTGATCCGACCATTTACTGTTTTGACCCGGTTCGGAACCGAAAGTCGCAAAACTTTGACTTTTGCTTTGACTTCAGTTCTGACCCGATTTAGTATGACTTAGAAATGCCTTAGGACTCCTTTAGGACCAGGTTACATGATGGTATAACCCTCTGTGGCTGGTTCGTTGTTTGTCCGAGTCATTTGTACCTTTCCGTTAAATGCTTAAATGTTGACCATAATGCCCTTTTGACCTTAAAACGAGAATCTTGGACATGTGAAAGGACAATAACCTTAGTTACTAATTTCTAACATGTCCCAAAAATTTCTTGTCAATTAGAGGTCTAGAATAGGAGTTATGCTAAATAGCGCAATTAAGAAAACTTTTGTTAATTAAACGACACACTTAGCATAAAGCCTATCTAAACCCAAATTTCGACACCAAACCTTTTACACACTGATGTAATATAATATTTTGGGATTTTTAAAGATTTTTAGTTATTTTTAACCTGCTCATAACCTAAGGTTATGACCTTGATTTGGTAAATACCGAATATACCCTTTTCGGACATAAAACGAGTTCTACATAGTATTTTGACCCCAATCCAATTGCTACTGATTTTAAATAATAAATAAAGTATTTTGAACTATATAACCTGGTCAGAAAACTCAGATTTCCTGTATAACCCGGAAATCGCTTAAAACGACTTTATACGCGTATTAAACGCATAGTTTGGGTTTAAAACCATTTTTTGTCATAAAGACTTATTACCTACTGATGTAACTTGTTAAAATAAGTGGTTTTACTGATTACTTCAGACCCGAACATCAGAAGTATAAATAATCTCTTTTATAATCTTAAAAATGACCAAAATACCCCTACAGGGCGTATTATGGGATTAAACTCGTTATGGGCATAATGGAAGGTATCCTACTGATATCACAACATATTTAGAGCATATTGACTTAGGAAACCTGTGTAAGACTCTTACGGTTACCCGTTACACCATTTACGCGTTCGGTTCGGTTTATGTAACTAGTTTACATAAATTAGCCGAAATGGGTCAACCCTTGTCGTTTTAATCTCGAAATCCAGAATGTGGTTGGATTACCCATATTATACAAGTCTTCAAACCTGTCGGGTCTAAATCACATTCTATTCCGGTCTTCGCTTATTCGTGCGTTCGAACCGTATCTTTCGTTAAAACTAACCGGTCTAAGTTTAGGCTTAATTAAAGACCCGTTAGGATTCTAATAGGTTATTATAAACCTTCGTTCCAAAATAGGAGACCCGGTAAAAGCTACCCGCACTTGCTATTTGTGAATTGATACTTGCAAAGGTAAATACTTTGACTTATTTCCCTATACGGGCTTGGGGTACGGTATATAAAATACCGCTTGTTCCAGCATTGAATCTTTAATCGAATAAAGGTTAAATTATTGATATGCTCTGTTTTGAAATGTTTTGTTTGCTTAAAGCCTTTGGGGGGTTAATGACCATGTCCCGGATATCCTTGGCATCATCTTACGAGATGGCCACGACTTGAGCACGGGGTGTAGGCGTACACCCGTCTGTGCATAATTAAATAAATAAATAAATGATGTGGTGTGTCTATTGATCTTTAACCCGGTCTACGGAACGGGCTACTGAACGCATAAGAAACATGTAATTCGTTTACAAGTATTATATTAAAATAATGATCCCAAGTTATAAAAGTTTGTGCCACGTGCATTCAAATCAATTTTATTAAACCTTTTCAAAAGTGTCGGTTGAATGTATTTACCAGTGTAAACTGACGTATTTTCCCAAAAAGGTTAAGCGCAGGTACTAAGCGAACTAGGCTGGCTTTCTCCTAGCATCCTCAATAAGTCCCGCAAGCTTGGATGTCAAACTGTTGAACATGTTTTCTATTTTATTTTTGGATCCCCTGTAGATTAATTTCGACTGTTGTGATACTTGATATTACAATTTATTAAAGTTGAAATATATCTATCTTTTGCTTCCTCTGTGCATTTAAATATTGTGTTGCTTGACTGTAATGTTACCAACTACGTCACGATAGTCCTCCACCGGGCCCACCGGTGAAACGTGTGAAAAATCGGGCTGTGACAGGTTGGTATCAGAGCCAACGTTGAGTGAATTAAACACTATCCTTTTGTGTTTAATCTCAATGACACAATTGCACATACTCGAGTCTAGACAAGAACTTAGGACGAATTCGAATTGTTGCATTAGTTTGTCCTTTATTGTTTGTTGTTGATTTCAATTGCTTAAGCAGGAAATATGCCACAGGCAATCAGAAGAGGAGGAAGAGGCAAAGGGCCAATCACTACCCACAACAATCACGAGGCCGAGCCTTCACACATGCGAGCTCCTTCCAGCACAATGAGTGCCGATCCTCAGAGAAACAGAAGGAACCTTTTTGAGCCCGCTAGACGGTCTATCTCGCACAGTTCAACACCTTCTTACCGTCACTCTTTTGGGCCGAACTCGGAAAACAAGCCCGATAACCCTCAACCTTCATTCATACCTCTCCAGCGTTCCGTTTCGCACCGTTCTTTTGGCGACCCTACTCCTGTCTTTCAGGGCCGGTTCAACCCGGCAAACTTTATCCAAGAACCAGTGGGTTTTAACCCATTGGGACCAGAGGATCATTTCTCAGAAGACAATGCAATGGACATGGACGAGGACACGAATTCCGTCGAACCTGCAAGAGGCACCCCCAACCATCCAATCGAGATCTCTGATGGATCATCCTTCCATGGAACACCCTATCAGGGTCCAGACAATTATCAAGCAAGGTTCAACCAGTGTGAGTGGTACTTTACACCCTCTCACCATTTATCGCCTCATGAGCAACAACAACAGCAGCAGCAAGATCCCTCCGAAGATTCGCGTTTCGTGGCAGTCACGCCACCGCCTCCACCGCCGCCAGTTCATCAAGCATCTCCGGATCCTCCAAGACGTAGGAGAACAGGCGCGCGGATATCCGCACGAAGAGGGGATTTTCATTTTAGCACCCCTCGACACTCCAGTGGCAGTCATTATCCGCCACTGCATGAAGACCCACAAATGGGTGGACCTTCTAACCCAGCTGCAGAGGTGAATTCTGCACCAGTTGCACCACCTCCGCCGCCATTTGGATATGATAACCCGATACCTACATACGCCGGTTCCACAGCGTACAACCCGTTTGAGCAGCCAGCTCACACTCATTACAACTATATTGGTGTCGACCCATACATAGAAGCGGCGGCAAACTACCACGTCCTTCATCCTGAAGTACCTTATGAAACACCTTGGGGAATAGGATACTCAACTCATGGGTATCCAATACCTGCTAGACCTCCGGATCAGCACTTATCGCAGCAGCCACGTTTTTCCCCACCGAAACAGGAAGAAATCATCCACCGTCTAAACAGGGTGGAGCGAGATTTTGAGCAAGAACGTAAGAACAACCATGGATTCCTCAAAGGCCTAGCAAATCTGTTAAAAGGAAAGAAGAAGCGAGAACATTAGTCTCTGTATGTACTATTGTAATTCTTATTTCAATCAAGTCCCTGCGTGGACATTTATTTGTGTATTTAAGTCCCTGTGTGGACATTTGTCTGTCTTTCAGTCCCTGCGTGGACTTGCCTTTTCAGTCCCTGCGAGGACAGCTATCATAGTAATTGGTCCCTACAAGGACTTGTTTTTCTGTTTAACCTCTGCGTAGGTAATTCGTCTATTAAAAGTCCCGTTTAGGGCAGTGTGTAATCCTTTTTATGTTTAATGGAATGTTAAGTTTATGAAATTCATTTTTGTCATTATGTACATTATATATGAAATAGATAAATCAAAATCATTCCTTTTAAAAAAAAATTGATCTGCCTATGCAAATATTAATAAAGAATCTCAAGGTGTAACCTAGCCTTCGTGTCACTATAAGACCTGGCCAAGATGGTAAGACCTGGTTAAAAGATTCAAATTCCTGTTAACCTCTGTAAACATGTTAACACTCCTGGCAGACGTGATTCGTTATAAATCACACACGTCGTTTTATACAAGGATCCTTCGAGGGATTCCAAACCCTAACTTAATGATCTATAAATCATGGGTTTAAATCATCAAGTAAGATGATCACATAACAATCATCCATTAGTGATGTAGTGCCTACGGGCCATATTCATTGTCATATAAGGCAAAAGACAGTAGTAGTCTATGACTCCCTGTTAGAAAAAGTAAGAGAACTATGTTCAAACCTCCATGCCTTGATTCTCTGAAATCATGGCTTATAATATAAAAACGTCCCTGTGACTAGGCTTTTGTGCCACTAACAATATTGTTCATAATTAGGATAAGTTATCTTAAAATCCTAAATAAATGTGAGTAACAAATTAACCAAATATGGCCTATGTTTACCATGGTTAATGAATTGCCAAAAGGGCAATTCCATAATAAACTCCCAGATAAATTTTTGTCATTTTCTTATGTAGCAGTTCAAGATAAAATGGCTGACTCGGATGAAGTAAATAGTCATCCAACGGAGAATGAGAATGATGTTCGTATTAATATAGCGGGTGCTGAACTGCAAGCGTTGATTGACAATGCTGTTACAAAAGCCTTGGATAGGCAGTACAGTGAGTCGAGCGGGACTCAGAGTAGGACCTGATCCGCACCGCATTCAAAGCCCAAGACTCATTCCGAGGCACATAGCAAGCCTCCCTCCAAGAAGGAAGAACCAAAGAAAGATGATGACGATCGTCACTCTTCAAACCATCATAGTGTCCCATCTCAAAAAGTTGTGCTGAATCAAGGACCCCGTGATAAGGGTTGCTCCTACGAGTACTTCGTTTCATGCAAGCCCCGGGATTTTACGGGGGAGAAACGAGCAATAGACTTTATGACATGGTTAGATGAGATGGACACGGTGGTTGATATCAGCGGGTGCGCTGAAAAGGATGTAGTGAAGTTTGTATCACAAACGTTCAAGGGTGAGGCCTTGGCCTGGTGGGGATCATTGATTCAGGCTACTGGGAAGGTTCCACTGTACAGTATGTCATGGGAACAATTTGTTGCCCTCATTCGAGAGAACTACTGCCCTCAGCATGAGGTTGAGAAGATTGAGTCGGATTTTCTGTCGTTAGTGATGAAGAATTTGGATTGCCAAGCTTACCTTACGAGCTTTAACACGATGTCAAGGTTGGTTCCGTATCTGGTGACCCCGAATCCCAAAAGAATAGCTCGTTTCATAGGGAGCTTAGCTCCGGAGATTAAGGCAAGTGTAAAAGCCTCTCGGCCAACTACATTAATGTCAGTAGCTAATATATCCCTATCCCTCACACTGGACGCGGTCAGGCAGAGATCGCTGAGGAACAAGGATGCCGAGAAGAGGAAGCATGATGATGATGACAACTTGCGTCGATCAAATAAGAAGCAACGAGGGAACAATGACCACAAGAAGGGATCTGGTTCAAGGAAAGATGGGCATCAGTGTGGAGATAAGCCCAAGTGTAAGACTTGTCAGAAATACCATTTTGGGAAATGCAGACTTGACACAAAATCCCAATCTTAGACAAGGCCTTGTGGGATTTGCAAATCCACGGAACATAAAACCCTCGAGTGCAAGAAACTGAAAGACGCGACATGCTATAGTTGCAACGAGAAGGGGCACATTAAGACAAACTGCCCAAAGTATGCAAAGAAGGCTGACGAAGGGAAGACGACCAATGCTAGAGTCTTTAGAATGGATGCAAAGGAAGCTGTGCAGGACGAAAATGTGATCACAGGTACCTTCCTTATAAATGATGTCTATGCACGAGTACTATTTGATTCAGGAGCTGATAAATCTTTTGTAGACAATAAGTTTTGCAAATTGCTGAATTTACCTGTTAAAACCTTAAGTGTGAAGTATGAGGTGGAACTAGCTGATGGCACCTTAGAAACCGCCTCAACTATATTAGAGGGATGTTTCATATCCATTAAGAACCATTCTTTTCCGTTGTCCCTACTTCCTTTGAAGTTAGCCGGTTTCGACATAGTTTTGGGTATGGACTGGTTATCTCATAACCAGGCCCAAATTGTCTGCAATAAGAAGCAAGTGGTGATCAAGACTCCGTCTGGTGAATCACTTACCATTCAGGGAGATACCCGGTATGGACTGTCAGAGCATGTATCTATGCTCAAGGCCTCTAAGTGTTTGGTGAAGGGTTGTGTCATCTACATGGCCCAGGTAACTATTGATGAGCCGAAACCCAAGATCGAAGATATCCCCGTCATTTCTGAATATCCGGAAGTTTTTCCTGAAGAACTACCTGATTTACCACCAGATAGACAAGTAGAATTTAGAATCGACATTATCCCTGGGGCAGCACCTGTTGCAAGAGCACCCTACAGATTGGCACCAACAGAGATGAAGGAATTGAGAACACAACTAGATGAATTGCTAGCCAAAGGTTTTATTAGACCTAGTTCGTCTCCTTGGGGAGCACCAATCTTATTTGTCAAGAAGAAGGATGGATCGATGCGTCTGTGCATTGATTACCGTGAGCTTAATAAGGTCCCTATCAAGAATAGATATCCATTACCCAGGATCGACGATCTGTTCGATCAACTTCAAGGGGCAAGCTACTTCTCTAAGATCGATCTGAGGTCAGGTTATCACCAACTGAAGGTTAGAGATGAAGACGTACACAAGACTGCATTTAGGACTCGTTATGGTCATTACGAGTTCCTAGTGATGCCTTTTGGGCTCACTAATGCACCAGCGGCATTCATGGATCTCATGAACCGTGTCTGCAAGCCATACTTGGACAAATTTGTTATCGTCTTCATTGACGACATTCTGATTTACTCAAAGAACCAAGCTGATCATGAAAAGCATCTTCGATGTATTCTTTCACTACTTCAACAGGAGAAGCTTTACGCCAAATTTTTGAAGTGTGAATTATGGCTTCGAGAAGTCCAATTCCTTGGACACATGGTTAGTGAGCATGGTATTCAAGTGGATCCCGCTAAGGTGGAAGCTGTCATGAATTGGCAAGAGCCGAAGACGCCCACAGAAATTCGCAGCTTCTTTTGATTGGCAGGTTATTACAGGCGCTTTATTGAAATTTTTCAAGGATTGCTGCACCCCTAACTTCTTTGACTAGAAAGAATATTAAGTTTAACTGGGGCCCTAAGCAGCAAGAAGCTTTTGATATCCTTAAGCAGAAGCTAAGCAATGCACCTGTGTTGACATTGCCTGAAGGAATAGAAGAATTTGTGGTATACTGTGATGCATCACACACCGGGATGGGATGTGTGCTTATGCAGAAAGGCAAGGTTATTGCCTATGCTTCACGTCAGTTAAAGGTACATGAAAAGAATTACACCACCCATGACTTGGAGTTGGGTGCCGTTGTATTCGCACTGAAGCTATGGAGGCACTATTTGTATGGAATCAAGTGTGTAATCTATTTTGATCACAAGAGCCTCCAACATCTGTTTAACCAAAAGGATTTGAACATGAGGCAGCGGCGATGGATGGAGAGTTTGAATGACTATGATTGCGAGATAAGATACCATCCTGGCAAGGCGAATGTAGTCGCCGATGCCTTGAGTCGGAAGGAAAGAGTAAAGCCTATTAGAATCAATGCCAAGAGCATTGAGATAAAGAATAGTTTAAATGAAAGGTTGTTAGCTGCACAGAAGGAAGCTGTGCTGGAAGCTAACTATCCTAATGAAAAGCTAGGAGTGACTGAAGAACAGTTATCCTATGGAAAGGACGGAATTCTGAGGTTAAATGGACGAATATGGGTTCCAGTTTATGGGGGACTACGAGATGTTATCCTCCAGGAAGCCCACAGTTCCAAATACTCCGTTCATCCTGGAGCTGACAAGATGTACCAGGATTTGAAGGAAAACTTCTGGTGGATAGGCTTGAAGAAGTCTATAGCCACCTATGTCGCTAAATGTTTGACTTGTGCGCAAGTCAAAGCTGAACATCAAAAGCCGTAAGGTTTGCTACAACAACCTGAACTTCCCGAGTGGAAGTGGGAAATGGTGACGATGGATTTCATCACTAAGCTCCCAAAGACAAGGAAAGGAAACGATACGATATGGGTAATAGTTGATAGACTGACTAAGTCAGCACATTTCCTGCCCATTAAGGAGACTTATAGCTCCGACATGTTAGCCCAATTGTACGTAGATAAGATTGTATCTCTACATGGCGTGCCTGTGTCTATTATCTCTGACAGAGATACTAGATACACGTCACATTTTTGGAAAAGTTTCCAACAATCTTTGGGCACGCGCTTAAACTTCAGTACGGCTTACCATCCTCAGACGGACGGACGAAGTGAGCGTACAATCCAAACTTTGGAAGACATGCTTCGTGCATGTGTGATTGACTTAGGTGGTAGTTGGGATAACCACCTACCATTAATCGAGTTCTCGTATAACAATAGCTACCATACGAGCATTAAAGCTGCTCGACACGCTATACGACTATACGATGCTACTCGATATGCTAATCGCGACCGAACATATGAACGACACGCGAGCTTTGAATGATAGGTTTCTGTATTCTGACTGCATCTGTGATTAAATGCGTATGTGCTTATGTGCTTCTGTGATTCTGTGCTCTATGTGCTTCTGTGCTTCTGTGATTACGTGAATATGTGGTTTTGTGCCTATGTGTTTATATAAATCATGCCTTATCGTGTTCCTGAGCTTTAGTAAGTAGTAGACGTGTGAGGTGATATTCGATTTGTTGTGTCTGAGACCTACGGCGATGTCTATTGCAGACCATGTCGTCATCTGGACACCGAACCCCTCTTACTCGCCAAGAAAAGAGAGACAAGCGTCTCGCTGCTATCATCGCCAAGCAAATGGCAAAAGCTGTGAGCGAGGTGTATGAAAACGTCAGCAAATCGTCTGAGGAGTCACGAACTGAAGCTCCTAAGGACGCTAACAAGACTGGTTTCAGCTTCAAACAGTTTAAGGCATGCGGACCAAAGGAATTCACCGGAGAAGATGGCCCTACCGCCATGTTTCAATGGTTTGATTCGGTTGAAGTCACTCTGCGCCAAAGCGGCTGTCTTGAAAATCTCCGTACCCTAAATGCAACCGGTGTTTTCCAGTCCCGAGCTTTAGACTGGTGGACGGCCGAACGAAACAAACGCGGGAATGATGCAGCTTATGAGCTGACTTGGGAAGAGCTGAAAGCCATTATGATGGATGAATTCTGCCCTCCCCATGAACGCCAAAAGCTGGGGGACGAGTTTTGGAACATCAAGCAGAAGGACGGAGACAACGCTGCTTTAACAGCTTGCTTCAAGCAGCTTAGCATTATCTGTCTCGACCAAGTCAAGACGCCAGACATGGCCATCAAGAAGTATATTCGAGCTTTACCTGATTGTGTTGCCGACTTTGTTCATGCCGCCAAGACATCATCAATCGAGGAGACTTACTTGCTTGCCGCCGAGATCAATGACAAGCGGGTGAAGTCTGGGTTCTGGGATAAGCCATTCAAGTCTCTGCATCAAGCTACTACTGCACCAACCGCCGACACCTCCACTGCTCAACCCTCCAAGTCATCACACCGAAAGAAGAAGCACAACAACAGCAGCTCCAGCAACAAGAACTGCGCTGTCACAACAACTGCTGCCCCTCTGCAAGCCGTACAGGCTCAGCAGCAGTCGCATCACCGACCAGCTCCAGTGACTAATGCACCGCCAGCAAAGCGTGCTTACACAGGTCCCCACCCGCTCTGCCCGACATGCTCATATCATCATCCGGTGGGACTCGCCTGTCGTTTCTGCGCTCACTGCAACCTCTACAGTCATTTCACTGCGAACTATCGCTATGGTCCCCGTAACACCGCAGCTCCTGCTGCCGCTCATCAAGCTCTACTCCCAGCCCCTCAAGGCCAACCCGCAGCTCAAGCACCCGCGGTCAATGCTCGAGTCTGCTTTGCATGTGGTGACCCTAACCACTTTGCAAACATGTGCCCGAACAAGGTCGTGAAACAAGAGCCCCAACAGCAGCAGCAGCCTCAGTGTAACACCTCGAAATTTTCCGTCAAATAAATAAACGACACGTGTCATGTACGACAAAAGTATTATAAACCCGGATTTAGTTAAAGATGTATGGCAGGATTTTTGAACATGTCGACATGTTAATTTATACCTCTGAACGACTTCGTTATAAATCCCAAGACCCTAACATGATTAATAAACATCTAGTATACCTTTAAATCCAGTGAGTACTAACATTGATGGATTCCTAATTTCTAGAATGGATCCTATGAAATAATGCACGATAAACCTTCGTTTATGAATTCTATCATTGTTCAAACCAATAATTCTACAAGATAGGTAGACACAACTGATCAAGCATGGGTTAAAAGGGCCTCATACTGACATTTTCAGGCTCAAAATTTTACTATGCAAGTTGCCTATTCAAAGCTTGAAAGGTTAAATTTTTGCCTTCTGGCAAAGGCTTACGGACCGTAAAGGTCCTGCCTTACGGTCCGTAAGGAGTGCCCAGCGACAGCAGGTTGGCTGTTGGAAGTTATAAACGTTTTAACCGACTTAGTAAGATATTTTCAGCAACATGGGCGACCCCTAACAGTTCCTAGCCACTAGGAAACACTTGTAATGATCTGAGATCCATGCTAGCCTTGCTTGTCATGATCTTATGCAATCAAGAACACTATAAAAGGCCCTTGAGTTGCAACATTGTGTTCACTCATCATTTGTGCATTTGTGGAGTTTTCTGGAGCACAAGTTTCTTCCCTAAGCCTTCCTAATCATGCATAGGACTTCAGTAAGTATGCTTAACCCTTCTTAGTTAAGTTTTTGCTTAGTTTTAGCTTAAAAGTCAAACCGTCGTAATTAACGGTTGACCTAACGATTAATCAAAAATGGTCCAGTGATTAGTCGAATCAAAGGTAGTTATATGTTGGTAATTATGTGGGCATTAAACCCTTAAAAGGGCACCCTCTGATTCCAACTCTAACTAGTTCAAATATCGGGTCAAAGTTGCTTAGAAAAAGTCAACAGAACCTTAATTTTCGATTTAACACATAATTAACAATGTGGAAGGCTTGTAACCTATTTTATCATTCATATAACTTGATAGTAAGTATAAGAACTGGTCTAAGCTTGTTTGATCCGACCATTTACTGTTTTGACCCAGTTCGGAACCGAAAGTCGCAAAACTTTGACTTTTGCTTTGACTTCAGTTCTGACCTGATTTAGTATGACTTATACGCGTATTAAACGCATAGTTTGGGTTTAAAACCATTTTTTGTCATAAAGAATTATTACCTACTGATGTAACTTGTTAAAATAAGTGGTTTTACTGATTACTTCAGACCCGAACATCAGAAGTATAAATAATCTTTTTTATAATCTTTAAAATGACCAAAATAACCCTACGGGGCGTATTATGGGATTAAACTCGTTATGGGCATAATGGAAGGTATCCTACTGATATCACAACATATTTAGAGCATATTGACTTAGAAAACCTGTGTAAGACTCTTACGGTTACCCGTTACGCCATTTACGCGTTCGGTTCGGTTTATGTAACTAGTTTACATAAATTAGCCGAAATGGGTCAACCCTTGTCCTTTTAATCTCGAAATCCAGAATGTGGTTGGATTACCCATATTATACAAGTCTTTAAACCTGTCGGGTCTAAATCACATTCTATTCCGGTCTTCGCTTATTCGTGCGTTCGAACCGTATCTTTCGTTAAAACTAACCGGTCTAAGTTTAGGCTTAATTAAAGACTCGTTAGGATTCTAATAGGTTATTGTAAACCTTCGTTCCAGAATAGGAGACCCGGTAAAAGCTACCCGCACTTGCTATTTGTGAATTGATACTTGCAAAGGTAAATACTTTTGACTTATTTCCCTATACGGGCTTGGGGTACGGTATATAAAATACCGCTTGGTCCAGCATTGAATCTTTAATCGAATAGAGGTTAAATTATTGATATGCTCTGTTTTGAAATGTTTTGTTTGCTTAAAGCCTTTGGGGGGTTAATGACCATGTCCCGGATATCCTTGGCATCATCTTACGAGATGGCCACGACTTGAGCACGGGGTGTAGGCGTACACCCGTCTGTGCATAATTAAATAAATAAATGATGTGGTGTGTCTATTGATCTTTAACCCGGTCTACGGAACGGGCTACTGAACGCATAAGAAACATGTAATTCGTTTACAAGTATTATATTAAAATAATGATCCCAAGTTATAAAAGTTTGTGCCACGTGCATTCAAATCAATTTTATTAAACCTTTTCAAAAGTGTCGGTTGAATGTATTTACCAGTGTAAACTGACGTATTTTCCCAAAAAGGTTAAGTGCAGGTACTAAGCAAACTAGGCTGGCTTTCTCCTAGTATCCTCAATAAGTCCCGCAAGCTTGGATGTTAAACTGTTGAACATGTTTTCTATTTTATTTTTGGATCCCCTGTGGATTAATTTTGACTGTTGTGATACTTGATATTATAATTTATTAAAGTTGAAATATATCTATCTTTTGCTTTTGTTGTGCATTTAAATATTGTGTTGCTTGACTGTAATGTTACCAACTACGTCACGATAGTCCCCCACCGGGCCCACCGGTGAAACGTGTGAAAAATCGGGGTGTGACACTCAGCAGCAGCAACAAGCAGCCCGTGCTAGAACCTTCAACATCAATGCTCGTCAGGCCCAGGTTGACAACAACGTGGTTAATGGTACGTTCCTTGTGAATGGTATTTATGCATCGTGTTTGTTTGATACTGGAGCCGATAACTGCTTTGTGTCGTTTGAATTCAAGAAGCTCCTTAGTCGTAAGTGCTCTTATCTCCCCTCGTCATTTGAAGTCGAAGTCGCTACTGGAAGAACTGTCGCCGTTAACTCTGTTCTCCGTGATTGTACTCTCGAGCTCAACAATCACATCTTCCCAATCGACCTTATTCCAATGCAGCTCGGAAGCTTCGATGTCATAGTAGGCATGGACTTTCTTCGCGAAAACCATGCTGAAGTTGTGTGCTTTGATAAAATGATTCGATTCTCGCTCGCGAATGGTGATCTATTATGTGTGTACGGTGAAACAGCTTCGAAAGGTCTCAAGCTCATGTCATGCATCCAAGCTAGCAAGTATCTCCGCAAGGAATATAGAGCTTTCTTGGCCAACATTGTAGTAGCGGAGAAGGAAAAGAAAAAGAAGGCCGAAGTCAAAGACGTTCCAGTGGTCCGAGAATTTCCTCAGGTATTCCCTGATGATCTTCCTGGGCTACCGCCAAGTCGTGATATCGACTTTCGTATCGACCTTATTCCTGGAGCTAACCCTGTTGCCAAAGCCCCTTATCGACTTGCGCCATCCTAAATGCGGGAACTTTCGAACCAACTCCAGGAGTTACTTGAAAAAGGCTTTATTCGCCTGAGCACCTCTCCTTGGGGCACACCAGTCCTTTTCGTTAAAAAGAAGGATGGGCGTTCAGGATGTGCATCGACTATCGGGAGTTGAATAAGTTAACCATCAAGAACCGTTACCCACTACCTCGAATTGATGACTTGTTTGATCAGTTGCAAGGTGCTAAGTGTTTTTCGAAGATCGATCTACGTTCAGGTTATCATCAATTGCGCATTCAAGAGGAAGACATCCCCAAAACCGCTTTTCGCACTCGATACGTCCATTATGAATTCGTTGTTATGCCTTTTGGTTTAACTAACGCACCCGCGGTTTTCATGGATCTGATGAATCGCGTGTGTAAGCCATTTCTAGACCGTTTCGTCATCGTGTTCATCGACGATGTCTTGATCTATTCCAAATCGAAAGCTGAACACACGCAACATCTACGTTTGGTTCTCGAGTTACTTCAGGGGAATCAACTCTATGCCAAGTTCTCCAAGTGCGAATTCTGGCTAGAGGAGGTTCAGTTTCTGGGTCACATCGTTAATAGTCAAGGCATTCATGTCGATCCCGCGAAGATTGAAGCAGTTAAGAGCTGGATTACGCCTAAGAACCCGTCCGAAGTTTGTTCTTTTCTCGGACTAGCGGGCTATTATCGATGATTTATCGAAGGATTCTCTAAGATCGCTGTGCCGCTTACCGCTCTTACTCATAAAGACAAGCCTTTTGTTTGGGGAACTGAACAAGAGTCTGCTTTTCAAACCCTTAAGCACATGCTTTGCAATGCTCCTGTTCTCACGTTGCCAGACGGAAACAACGATTTCATTGTCTATTGTGATGCTTCCAACCTTGGTCTGGGCTGTGTTCTCATGCAACGGGACAAGGTTATAGCTTACGCATCTCGTCAGCTCAAAATCCACGAGAAGAACTATACAACCCATGATCTCGAGCTAGGCGCAGTTGTTTTTGCATTGAAGATTTTGCGACACTACTTGTATGGTACCAAGTGTACGATCTTCACCAATCACAGGAGTTTACAACACATCTTTAATCAGAAGGAACTTAACATGCGTCAACGCCGATGGGTAGAACTTCTCAACGATTACGACTGTGAGATTCATTATCACCCAGGCAAAGCAAATGTTGTTGCCGACGCGCTCAGCAGACGGAGTTATTTGCTCAGTATTCGCAATACCTAAGCCCAGCATGATGTCGAAACCCTCATCCGCGAAGCCCAGCATGCTTGTTTTAACAAACGCACTTTGAAGAAATAGAGGATCTATCACGATGGAGCTCAGCTTGTAAGCAAATCAAATGGGATTTTCTATTATCTGGACTGAATTTGGATCCCTAAGCGGACCGATTTGTGAAAAATTATAATGGACGAAGTCCACAAATCCCGATATTCTATTCATCCCGGTGCCAAATGTACCAGGATCTTCGCTACAAGTACTGGTGGCCGGGTATGAAACGGGATATCGCTCTTTTTGTTGGAAGTTGACTAACTTGTGCGAGAGTTAAGGCTGAACGACCTTCTGGTTTACTCGAACAACTTCCAATCCCCATATGGAAGTGGGAGAGTATAGCTATGGATTTCATAACCAAACTTTCGCCCACGCCATCAGGTCATGACATCATTTGGGTTATAGTTGATCGTCTGACCAAATCAGCCCACTTTTTGCCAATACGGGAAGACTACAAGGTAGAACGACTAGCCCGAATCTACACCGACGAGATCATTTGTAATCATGGTACGCCGCGTGACATCATTTCAGACCGTGACTCTCGGTTTACTTCGCGTTTGTGGGAAACGTTTCAAGCAGCTCTTGGTACGACACTTAACTTAAGTACCGCATTCCATCCTCAAACCGACGGACAGACTGAAGGAACGGTCCGTACTCTTGAAGACATGCTCTGTGCGTGTGTCATAGACTTCGGTAGTAGTTGGAACAAGTACCTACAGTTAGTTGAATTCTCGTACAACAATAGTTATCATGCCAGCATCCAAATGGCACCATTCGAGGCTTTATATGGAAGAAGATGTCGATCGCCTATTGTGTGGCATGAGATTGGTCACTCGCAATTAACCGGTTCTGAGTTACTACAAGAAACGACTGACAAAATCCTCCAGATTCGAGACAACTTGTCGAAAGCTCGAGATAGACAGAAAAGTTACGCCGATAGAAGACGCAAGCCCCTTGAATTTGACGTTGGCGACTACGTACTCCTAAAGGTATCACCTTGGAAGGGTGTGGTCAGATTCGGCAAGAAAGGGAAACTAGCGCCTCGATATGTCGGACCTTTTAAGATTCTGGAAAGGATCGGAAAAGTCGCCTACAGACTCGAACTACCGGAGGAACTTAGTAACGTCCACCCGACTTTCCATGTGTCAAACCTCCGAAAATGCCTAGCTGATCATGATCTGATTGTACCTCTCGATGACCTTCAAGTTAACGAAACGCTGCATTTCGTAGAAAAGCCTGTCGAAATCATGGATCGCCAAACCAAGCAACTCAGACGCTCGCACATCCCTATCGTGAAAGTCCGATGGGAAGGCAAACGAGGCGCGGAGTTTACTTGGGAACTCGAAAGCGACATGAAGGCTAAGTACCCGCAGTTGTTTAAATGAAGATCTGAAGCGAGAAATTGGTAAGATCATTCACAGTGCAGTGCAGTTTTTGGCCTAATTTCGGGACGAAATTCCCTAAACAAGGGGAGGCTGTAACACCCCGTGTTACCGAATGTCAAGTCAAAGTCAAAGTCAAGTTTGACTCCTTTGACTGTGATTAGTCTATTTTAGATTTTATTATTTGTATTATGTGGAGTAAGTGTTGTTAATCAAAAAAATCGAAGTAATCGAATGTTTAATCGACGCGAAACGCTTTACAACTGTGAATAGTAGGAAGTAACAATGCGATAAAGTTAATCAATCAATAATCAAGCTAATCGAATCATTAATCGAACTCGAAACTCGAATTATGCGAATTTGGTGTTGTATTACGTGTGTGTGTGCCTTACGTGTTACCTGTGCGTGTTTACTTTATGTTATGTGTGGTGATCAATCGAATCGAAACTCGAAACTCAATCGAACTCAATCAAAATCGAATTATGATGAATGGTAGCGAAAAGATAGTGTGAAATATAGATGCTTGTATGTAGATATAGTGGTTGGGATTAAAAGTAATTTGAATAGAAAACTCCATCGTATTCATATCGTCTTCAATCGAAATCGAAATATCAGAAATCGTCGCATCGAACGCTCAACGCAGGCTGTTGATCGATTAGGCTCCTAGCCGATCGAACAGCCCAGCCGATCGGACAGACTGTCCGATCGAGCAGGCTGTCCGATCAGGATGCCTGGCCGATCGGCCAGCTCTTTCCCCTTTTGGAAGCCTATAAATAGGCCTGTCATTGTCATTCTTTCCACTTTTGGAAACCCTCTGTCTGACCAGCTCGTGTTCTTCACTATTTCTCAGATTTCTCTCAATCCCGGTAAGATTTCATCCTAAATCTTGTACGTTTTTTATCTATGCACACTCCTACACCTTTCTATCGTTCAAATCTTGATTTCTAACCGTGAAATCATCAAGATCTAAGTATTCTAAGATGATGTCATCATGATGTTCTTCAAGAACTTCATGTTTTGGCCTCAATCCACCAAGAATCACTTGGATCCAGCCGATTTCCACATAAATAAACAAAGATCTGTTATAGATCTACATATTACACGGTGTAAAGGATTGAAAGAAGGGACTTCCAACTTTCTTTCAACTCTTTTACACTCAATGCCTTCAAACCGGTAGAAACGGAGCTTGAGCCAACTCACTAATCATTCTAATAGTTGTATGGTTCAAGATTTGGGTTCTATCTACGAGGTTCATCGATTTCGGGTTACACTATAAACTCCGTTCCGAACCGTTCACCGGCCGGACTTGGGTGATTCCTGTCCGAGCCAGGGAAACAAGTAAGAACGAAGGTTCCATGGTTCAACTCGTTGTCAAAATACTTCGATATCACGTCAAACCATCAGAACAGCCAAGCGTTAGACGACAGGCCGACCAGGTCAGGATGCTGACCGATCGGACAGGCTGTTCAAACGAACAGCCCAGCCGATCGGACATGTCAGCCGATCGACCAGGCCAGCCGATCGGCTAGCACATGGCCCCACACTTTAACAATTTCATGAAGCCTAGTATTGAACAAAGTGCGGTGCGATCGAACTACGGTTTGGGTTGAATTACTCTTCGGATCATGAGATACTATGCTTCAACACTTAATTGAATTTTCAACTCGTTCGACGTATTGGAGTACCACCCGATCGAACATGCTGTCCGATCAGGTGACATCCTGCTGAGGACTTACTACTGAAGTGTCTAACCGATCAGTTAAGCCGGCCGATCGAACGGCCCGTTCGATCGATCGACCTGAAAGGTGAGAGCACTTCAATGTTCTCAAATACTACAACGAAAACCTCAAAAGGACAAGCCATCATACACAAACACATCCTACTCAAAGGAAGAAACAATCCACTCGAACAGCCCAACCGGTCGAACCTACCGGCCAACAGAACAGGCTGTCCGAACGGACTGTCAAACCGAACGAACAAACCGTCTGATCGAACCTATTGTTCGATCGACCAGGCTGTTCGACCCATCAACACTTGTATTCGTGTACGCGTTACTCATCGTTATACTATCGAACTATTCAGGCTAACCCTACTCTCAAGCGCTCCCTTCAATCCATCAATCGCTGTGAGTATACTCGAACCCTTTTTGCTTTAGCATTTTGGGTGTTACATATGTTACTTATCTAAAATCACAATCGAACACACTACTCAATTATTTAAACGCTAACCGTTCTGCATGTATTACGTGACTAAATGAATGCTTGTTGTTATGTTTACACGTGGAATGCTGTCTACCTGCCTTAACGACGTAGTACTATAGTTTGGACTCAGCACCCGTTCACACGGGGGTTGTTAAGGACAATTACTTGCATGGATTACGGTGGTAATCATGTATTGCGAACTGTCTTGGAAAGTCAACCCGCAGTCATTGGTATCGATAGATCCATGTCGATAATTAACATGCTTCGTTTTCCTCTGTGTACATGCTGGTTATGCGTAAACTATTTCGAACTCTATATGCTATTATCAAACTTGTATGCTCACCTTTACATTTTATGTATTGACTTTATTTAAAACGTATGTGACAGGCAATTAGGATGCTTATCTGCTAGGAAAGCGAGCTTAGAATAAGCGTCTAGAGCATAGTTGTCTGTAGATCTTGCAGATCGAGTCTCTAGAAGCATTTGATCAATATTTATATTTGAATCTAAGTTGTCGGAACAGAACATTTGACTAGTTGTTATCTGTAATAATTTGTTTCACTATTTGGGATACGGTATGGGACGTATTAATTAAACTAAATAGTAATGATAGTTGTTGTGGAAACTTCTGGACAATCTGTTTCGCTCAGTGCCATGCCCCGATGATTCCGCCATCGGTTGGGGTGTGACAGATGCTAGCCTAATATCCCGAAATCTTGTAACAAACTAGTTCCTATGAAAGTTACTGCCATGCATTAGAGGTTGATTCACCATAAATTTCCTTGAAGTGTGAAGTGAACATAAATTTGTTGGCGGTGTTTGTACTAGTTGCCGGTGGTAATGAAAACTCACGAGATTAGTTTCGCCTACTCAAAGCTGCCATAGAGCTTACCATAGTTATATAAGGTGTTGTCAGATCATTTGGCCTATTGTCTTGCAATGGTGTAAAGTACCTCCGGTATATGCTTTCTCTTTCTCAGATTTGTTCAAAATGCCTACTACCATAATGGGAGATAAGACCAAGGCAAAGGCTTTCAATGCGGTGGTGCAAACAACTACATGGATTCTTTGGAAGGCACGCAACAACAACACGTTTAACAATAAACGGTGGTCAATCGCCAACATCGTTGAAGAAATCAAAGCTCAAAGTTTTTTATGGGATAAAAATAGGTTGAAGATCATTAGTCTAGATTGGAACAATTGGTGTATGTTTTCTTTTTGAAACTTGATGTAAAATTTGGTGTTTGGACTTCGAGCTTCTTGCTAGATCTCCTCTTTTTTTTTTGAAAGGCAACGCAAACTTTATTTCATAAACAGGATCCATAGCAAGAAGCTACCGAACCGATTACGGTTACAAAAGAAAACAAAACATAAAGAAAACTAACATTACCTTTACTATTACATTTTAATGTTGAAACTTCACCATTCGCTCCAAGAAATCTTATTGAATTTCGACCGGTTCACAACGCAGTCATATGCTAGGTATTTTATTTCTTCAACTTCCTTGTACTCATTCATGTGCCCACTTTCGAATCTTTTTTATTCCTTATTTTCCAGATGCTCCATAGTGCTAACACAATCACAACATAGAATAATTCTCTTCCTGCTTAGCGACGACTCCATTCCATGTACGCTTAGCAACAGTTCTTCGATAGACGCATATGATTGACCTGGTGGAATTTTCATCGAGTAATGTAGTTGCTGCCAAATTACAGCAACACACCTGCAGTTCAGCAGAGTATGATCTGCAGATTCGACAACATGGTTGCAGAACGCACGGTTCATGTTTGAGACTGAAATACCCCTCGTCTCCAACGCTGCTACAGTAGGAATCCGACCCGCGGTTGCTCACCCAAACAAACGTATTAGCTTTTTGTGTGGCGATCTTATTCCAATAAAACAAGCTTCCTTTGAATTAACATCTGTGCTTCTCGATAATTCCCCTCTTACTATTTTGACTGTGTACCCAGGACCTGGTACATCTTTTCACAACCATCTATCCTCTGCCTCCCTTAAAGCTTGTTGTAATAGAATTGCATTAAGCTGGATTATATCCGCTTTTTCCTCATCCTCACTTGGTTCCCTTATCCATACCGAATCCCATAATATTCACCCGTTTAATTTTTTGTAACATTTTTTATTAATATCCTTTTCTCTGCAGCCAGTTGACATAATGTCGTAGCCCCGACCCCTACTCCAGGAGCGGGCGTCGTGGACACTCAGAGCTGGTGGTATCGGTGTTTATTAATTTGACAGCGGAAATGAGACATCGGGACCGTAGTTAGGAAATATTTTTATCAGAGTAAAACACCAAACTTTTTATAATAATAAATCATTGGGATAAAACCCAAGTTCATTTGACAGTACATTTGTAGGGGTAAACCCTAATTAAAAAAACTCCTTTTTATTTTGGTAACTTTTATAGCCACTTTTCCAAGCCTTCAGTACTCTCCAGCTAGCTTCTATTTGGCTTTCACATTGTGTTACCTGAAACGCATTTTAAAAACATTTTATCAGCAAGAAATACTGGTGAGTGCATCCCCGTTTAATTAATACAACTTTTATAATTTCACAGTATTGAGAGCGACTACAATGTTTATATCTACCCAATTACCACCCACGGTACTGTCAATCCTGACTTGTGGTCATGCTACTACTCACAATGTAGTAACAAGTAATGTATACAAATCCCCAACATACCAATAGTAATTGTAGAACATATAGACTCAATCACTGTTATCATAATTTAAAACAATTGAGGTTTTGTAAAAACAGTTTACAAAAATAAGATGTACTCACATTGTTTACTTAGATAAAACTAAAGCTTCCTAGTGTATCTCCTGGTTATTATTTATAAAATTTAAACAATGCACACGTGTTAGTAAAATAACCCAAATCACATTAACCGTACAACTCGAGACAGAATTCCAATGACTGAGTCGGGCAGAGCCGACATGCATTACGGAATCCTAAATCAGTCGGGTGTATACACGAGTCAGAACTCCAACGACTGAGTCGGGCAGAGCCCTGACATGCGTTACGGAGCCCTAAATCGATCGTGTAGGGTAACAGCAGGGTTATAATACTTACAATGAGGCAGAGCTTCGCTTTATAGTGGGTATTATGCCCGAGTATAGTTTCTACTTATGCCCGGGGACTGAATGAACTCGAGCCCCCCTTTTATAGGCTGGTCGACCAGTGACGTGACCATGTCGTCCCGATCAGTCAAAAACCCAATTAAACCTAGGTAGCTAGGGTAAGTCGGGTATCGTATCCACAAAGAGCATGTGTTCAGTATCGCACGACCTGTTCGATTAGTTAGACTATTTACAAATAATGTACAAAGTGATTATGAAGTTTGCTAGTTTTATTTGTTTGTTTGATTGTAAAAATAAGTCGGAGTGAACCGACAAGTGGTTATTATCTAAAACAACGTGTGATTAACTAAGATTGTAAACTAAACTAAAAAGTTGAAACAAGAAATTAGAATACGGATCACACCCGGTTCGATAATTACAAGACCTAGGGTTCCTACATGTTTTAACTTGATTCAATTGCATATAGTGATTAACGGATTACTATCACGAAACTTAGGTGCCAATTGCTATCAACGTCATAGACAACGGACCACAATGCACTTCATTACCTCGGCATGTAAATCCTAACCTAAGATAAGGCATAATTGTACATAACCATTTCGCAAAGTCATAACTTTATCATCGTTCAAAAATTCACGAATTCGAAAAAAATGCAAGACAATTATCCAAGGTTTCAAATACTAAATGTCACAAAACCAAATTAAAATACAAATGCATAAACCCTAGAAAATCTTACAACAATCTATGCCGGGGTGAATCCGAAGACACTAGCCGCTCATGGTTGGGTGGACGCGATCACCGGCCGACGAACACGAACACAGAGCCATGACCTTGATTTTTGAGGAGTCGTGGAGGTTAGGGTTTGAAGGTTTGATGGAGAATGGTTGAAGATGATGGAGGTGGTGATTGTGGAATGGATTAGGGTTCTAGGTTAGAGGTGAATGGTAGGTGGTGTTAGAGATGTGTGGGAATAGGTTAGATCATGAAAAAATGGCTCCCAAGACTCTATTCAAACTTCAACAATCTGTAACTCCCATCATAATGGTTGATTTTTGTGTTTTGATTCGTCAATAATCACCATTCAACAACTTTGCACGGCTGAGAAATAAGAGGGCGTCGCCGACGAGTAGCCTTGGCGTCGGCGACGGCCGCTCAAAGTTGAGAAACTTCAGCGACGGCCTAACACCCTAGATACGAGCATTTTTGGCGACGAGCTTATCAAGGGAGCGTCACCAACGGCCCTCCACGGCGTCGGCGACAATGCCTCTAACTCTGGGCTTTCGTTTTTCGCATCTTGTGCTCCCGGTCGACCCGTTTGATGTTCCGGTGATCCGTTTTTCGTCCCGGTAGTCCATAAAGCTCCCAAAAAGCACCTTTAACTTCATTAAACCTGCAAAACACATTTTTAATTAAAAGTAGGCTATTCGGAATTAAAACTTATGTAAAAAACATCAAGTTACACAATTACGAACACCGGTTTTCAACCACGTATCAACCAGTCCGTCGCGCCTCGCGCCGCCTACAGGCTAAGCTAGTTGTAGGCCGCGAGAGCCTAAAAGGCGGCGGTAGCCTTGGCGAGTCATCGAGTAGCCTCCACACGTGTTTGGACACGTGGCGTAATGCCTTGTCCGACAAGTCCAAGCCGTCGCGCCCCGTGAAGGAATTACCCTTCGTCTGTCGCGGGCCGCGAGCGACTGTTAAACTTTGTTTTTCTTGTTTTTCACAAGTACAAAGGTATTTCAGGCTCGTTTCTCGTATACAGGGTATATAAGGAACGTTTTTAGGGTCATGTTAAGGGTTCTAGGAGGGTTGTTATATCCTCCCCACCATGTTTTAGAACTCGTCCTCGAGGTCTACTGGAATAGGTGTGGGTATTTTCTTTGCATTTCTGACTCGAGTTCCCAAGTGTATTCTGGTCCTCTCTTTGAATCCCATTTCACTTTGACCAGAACTAATCTCTTGTGTTTGAGATTCTTGATCTTTCTATCTTCAATCTGAATGGGTCTCTAGATAAACTTAAGTTTCTCATTTACCTCTATGTCCTTAAAAGGTGTCACTAATGATTTGTCTGCTAAGCACTTTTTGAGATTACATACATGAAACACATCATGTATTCTTGCCATTTCCTCTGGTAGTTGTAGCTGATAAGCTACTGGACCTATTCTTCTAATATTCTCAAAAGGTCCAGTATACCTGGGCTTAGCTTTCATCGTTTAACGAATCAGACTACTGCTTTCCATGGAGAAACCTTTAACAATACCTTATCTCCAACTTGAAATTCTAAAGGTTTTCGTCTGTTATCTGCATAACTCTTTTGACGATCTCGTGCTGCTTTTAGTCTATCCGTGACTTGAATTAGCTTGTCCGTTGTTTCTTGCACTATCTCTGGTCCAGATAATTGCTTTTCTCCAATCTCTACCCAACAGACTGGAGTTCGGCACTTTCATCCATAAAGTGCTTCAAATGGTGCAGCATTAATGCTAGTATGATAGCTGTTATTGTAGGAAAATTCTATTAATGGTAAATGATTGTCCCAATTTCCTCCGAAATCAATTACACAAGCTCTAAGCATATATTCCATCGTCTGAATTGTCCTTTCAGTTTGTTCGTCCGTCTGTGGATGATAAGCTGTGCTTAGATTTAACCTGATTCCCATTGATTTTTGGAAACTTGTCCAAAAATGAGAAGTAAAACGGCTATCTCTATCGGATACGATAGATAAAGGAATTCCATGTAATGAAACTATTTCATTTACATATAGCTTGGCTAACTGTTCCATACTGGAAGTTTCCTTCATTAGTAAGAAATGAGCAGATTTAGTCAATCTGTCTACAATCACCCAGATTGTATCATTTCCTTTTCTTGTCTTGGGTAATTTGGTAACAAAGTCCATTGTTATAAATTCCTATTTCCATATTGGCATTTCTAATTGTTGCAATAGTCCTGAGGGTTTCTGATGTTCAGCTTTAACTTGTGAACAAGTTAGACATTTAGCAATATAGTTTGCTATATCCTTTTCATTCTTATCCACCATAAATTCTTTCTTAGATCCTGATACATCTTATCACTTCCCGGATGTATCGTATACTTAGACTTATGAGCTTCTCCTAAAATTTTGTGGCGTAGGTTTCCTTGTTTAGGTATCCACATCCTTTTCTTATGAAACTTCCAAATTCCATATGTTCCTTGTTCTAATTCCTTAATCATTCCTTTCAAACCTTCAGCATCGTCCTTTAATGCTGTTTCCTGTGCCTTTCTAATTTGCTCATTTAAATCTATCTACAACTTTAATCTGAGAGAGTGTACTTGTTTCGGCTTTTCATGATACTTTCGACTTAAAGCATCAGCTACTACATTAGCTTTCCCAACATGATATTGGATATCACAATTATAATCACTAAGAACTTCCATCCAGCGTCTCTGTCTCATATTTAATTCTTTTTGCCCAAAAATGTACCTTAAACTCTTATGATCGGTGAAGACAACAAATTTATTTCCATATAAATAGTGTCTCCAAATCTTTAGGGCAAAAACTATGGCTCCTAATTCTAGATCACGGGTTGTATAATTCTCTTCATGTTTCTTAAGTTGTCTAGAGGCATAAGCTATAACCTTTTGGCATTGCATCAACACACATCCATATCCTAACTTAGACGCATCACAATAGACTATAAGGTCCTCAGTTCCTTCTGGTAATGCGAGTATGGGTGCATTGGTTAACCTTTGCTTAAGAATTCTAAAGGCTTCTTCTTGTTTTGGTCCCCATTCAAACTTAACTGATTTGCAGGTCAGTTTGGTTAATGGTATGGCTCTTCTAGAGAAATCTCAGATAAATCGTCTATAATATCCTGTCAGTCCTAGAAAACTTCGTACTTCTGTTGGCGACTAAGGGATTTTCTATTTAGTAATCATCTCGATTTTTATGGGACCCACATGAATTCCTTCCTGATTAACCAGATGTCCAAGGAATTGCACTTCTTGTAACCAGAATTGACATTTTGAGAATTTAGCATAAAGCTTCTCTTTTCTCAACAATGTCAGAAGTGTATGCAGATGCGTTGCATGTTCCTCTTTACTCTTAGAGTAAATTAGAATATCATCTATAAAGACAATTACGAATTTATCCAGGTATGGTTTACATATCTTGTTCATCATGTCCAAAAATGCGGTTGGGGCATTGGTTAAACCAAATGGCATGACGATAAATTCATAATGATCGTATCTTATTCTGAAAGCAGTTTTAGGAATGTCTTCTTCATGTACTTTCAGTTGATGATATCCTGAGCGTAATTCAATCTTAGAAAAGAATCGAGCTCCTTGAAATTGATCGAACAGATCATCGATTCTCGGTAGTGGGTACCGATTCTTAATCGTGACTTTGTTCAAATCTCGGTAATCAATGCACATACGCATCGATCCGTCTTTCTTCTTAACAAACAACACCGGTGCTCCCGACGGTGATGAACTTGGTTGTATAAAACCTTTGTCAAGAAGTTCGTCCAATTGTTTCTTCAGTTCATGCATCTCCGTTGGTGCTAATCGATAAGGTGCTTTGGCAATCGGTGCTGTCCCTGGTATTAGGTGACTTCTAAATTCAACCTCTCTATCAGGCAGTAATCCAGGTAACTCTTCTGGAAAAACGTATGAGAATTTAGATATTACAGGAATATCTTTTAATTATTTTACTTTAGTATTAATGATTATGGAAATCATATATACTATTCCTCCTTTCCTTTCATAACTTGCAGCTTTCATCACAGAGATGAATTTTGTCGATCTGGTTGGCTTATCTCCTTTAATTGTGATCTTTTCACCACTTGGTGCACTTACTTGTACTTACTTTTGATCACATAAAATACTGGCACGATTGGCTACCAACCAATCCATTCCTAATACAACATCGAATCCGGCTAGATTCATTGGGTAAAGGTTAGCAAAGAAATGATGGTTCAGGATTTCTATTCTTGCTTCCTACAAGATCTCACTAATCTTAATAGATTCTCCATTGGCTGTCTCTATCAGACAATCTTGTTGGAGTTTGGCTAAGGGTTGGTCAAGAAGTTTGTAGAAAGAAGTATTGATAAAACTTTGATTTGCACCAGAGTTGAAAAACACTTTGGCAAATATGTTGTTAACTAAGAACGTACCGGCAATCACATCCGGAATCATCTTGGCTTCCTCAGCGGTTAGAACAAATGCTCTGGCATTTTTCTTAGGTGCCTCAGTTGTCTTAGCTTTGTTGGTTGTGGCTAGAGCTAGTTTCAGACAATTCGGTTTGATGTGACCAGCCTCTCCACAATTGAAGCATATCCCATTACTGGGTTTCTTCCTACAGTCTTCTTCTTTGTGTCCAGATATTTTACAAAAGTTGCAATATATGGAGCATTTTCCAGAATGCTTTCTTTTGCAATACCTACAGTAGGGTGCAGAGGAAGAACCTGTACCTTTCTCACGGTTGGAATTATCGTAGCGAAATTCTTGGGTAAGCTTTTGAGCTAGGTTCTTTCTCTGGTTTTCCTCTTGTGTATGCACCAATGCATCAGTCAGGGCATTGTCTAGTTCTACTGCTTCTTCTATGGTTTGCGGTCTAGCTGCCTTGACTACGTGTCTAATCTCACTAATTAATCCCCAAATATAATGGGAGATTAACACCGGTTCAGGTGAGGCTAAGGTTGGCACTATCCTAGCATATTCAAAGAATATGGTAGTGTAACCTTTGCAGTCTATTCCAGTCATTCTTAGATTTAGGAACTTATTGGCGATTTGTTCCTTTTCATTGGGAGGACAATCCTTAAAGTTGATCCATTCCATATTATAAACGTTGTCACTTCCCCTAGACTGTAGAATAGTATTCCACCATTCTAAGGCTGCATTTTTGAAAAGATTAGAAGCAAACATAATCTTATCTTCATCTGCACATTTACTTATTTTTATGACTGCTTCTGTCTTTTCTATCCAACGTAAGGCTGCAATGGCTCCTTCATTGCCTGAGAATTCTATTGGTTTGCAGGCCAAGAATTCTTTATAAGAACGACCATAAGAAGCGGTTCTTTTTCTTTTAGGAATTGGAGTTTGGATAATAGGTCCATTATCGTTCACATTGTGACTTGGTTCAGTGTGTTGGCGTTACTTCCATTTGCAGATTTATTATTTTCTGCTTCCTTAACAGTCTTGATAATATAAGGCATAGCATCTATAATTCCTTGTGCTACTATATGTTGAATGGCACTATTGTCTATCTGGTTTCCGTTATTCTCATTATTCTGGTTTTCCTGATTTACTTCGTTGTCCAACTGAATTGTGAACATTTATCGGGTATTTTATTATCACAGAAGGAAATTTAGCACAAATATGCATACACAATCATACAAACAATTTGATCAAAAACGTCGATCATTGCGACTTTTTCTTTCTATATATGCATCTATTAAAAAATATAACTGGAAATCAAATATACTATGTATCCGTATCTTAGACTAAACAAATACGTGGCAGTGAAATGTTAGATTTTTTTATCAAAATACAAAATTACACATATATCTAGGTATTATTCTAAGTATCATGTATCCAATCATGTATATCACGCTCAACATGCTTCCACATTTTCTCTCCTATTTGACGAATTCTATCTCCTTCCTTTACTAATTCATCAACCCATGAGTGAAGTTCTTCCAAATTTTCCTGGCTCATAGGTGGCATAGGTGCTGGTACTGGGCCAGGGTGTTGAGGGATAGGTCGTCCATAAGGGTATGGGTTTCTTTACACTTTGCGTCCACCATTCGCTGCTCCAAAAGGGATCTAAAAGGTTAAGGTCATTGTACTGAGCTATGGGGTTTGTTGGGGGAAATCTGGGAATCTCATAAGGATCTATATATGGAATTGGAAACTGGTCTTCCTGGTCAGGTTCTAACATTTGTTGGTCTGGGAATAAAGGTAACTGTGGCAGTTCAGCTATTTGGTTAGAATCTACTGCTGTGGTAGCTAGCATATGGAAATCTGCCAACTGTCTATCTAATTCCTCTTCCTACGGTGGTCTATTGGCTGTTTCCTGAGTTTGTGCATTTGCTTCCTTATTATCTCTGACTATCGCTCTCTGCTGTTGTAACTTTTTTATTCTTTTTCTTCTCTCATGTGCTCCTCTACTAAACCAACCTCTTTTCTTAGTAGTAAATGGTTCCTCAGACTGTGCCTTAAAAATAAATATCCCTTCCTCAGTATTGGCTGAGTAACCTGAGGATCTGGCTGAGATGATGTTCCCTCATCTTTTGGTAAACTATCTAAGTGACGATAAGCGTCCGAAGTTCCTTGCTCACTCATACTGTAAACTAACAAATAGTCAAATAACATAAAACACATAATCACATAAGTTATTTCCTAACACAGAATTTTAAAACTTAAGTGTCAGTAGAACACTTCTTTGGCTTAAACCAGCGGCTGTAGCTCTGATACCACCTTCTGTCGCAGCCCCTGACCCCTACCCCGAGAGCGGGCGCCGCGGACACTCAGAGCTCGTGGTGTCGGTGTTTATTAATTTGGCAGCGGAAATGAGATATCAGGACCGTAGTTAGGAAATATTTTTATCAGAGTAAAACACCAAACTTTTTATAATAATAAATCATTGGGATAAAACCCAAGTTCATTTGACAGTACATTTGTAGGGGTAAACCCTAACTAAAAAAATACTCCTTTTTATTTAGGTAACTTTTATAGCCACTTTTCCAAGTCTTCAGTGCTCTCTAGCTAGCTTCTATTTGGCTTTCACATTGTGTTACCTGAAACGCGTTTTAAAAACATTTTATCAGCAAGAAATACTGGTGAGTGCATCCCCGTTTAATTAATACAACTTTTATAATTTCACAATATTGAGAGCGACTACAATGTTTATATCTACCCAATTACCACCCACGGTACTGTCAATCCTGACTTGTGGTCATGCTACTACTCACAATGTAGTAACAAGTAATGTATACAAAACCCCAACATACCAATAGTAATTGTAGAATACATAGACTCAATCACTGTTATCATAATTTAAAACAATTGAGGTTTTGTAAAAACCAGTTTACAAAAATAAGATGTACTCACATTGTTTACTTAGATAAAACTAAAGCTTCCTGGTGTATCTCCTGGTTATTATCTATAAAATTTAAACAATGCACACATGTTAGTAAAATAACCCAAATCACATTAACCGTAGAACTCGATACAGAATTCCAATGACTGAGTCGGGCAGAGCCGACATGCATTACGGAATCCTAAATCAATCGGGTGTATATACAGGAGACAGAACTCCAACGACTGAGTCGGGTAGAGCCCTAACATGCGTTACGGAGCCCTAAATCGGTCGTGTAGGGTAATAGCAGGGTTATAATACTTACAACGAGGCAGAGCTTCGCTTTATAGTGGGTATTATGCCCGGGTATAGTTTCTACTTATAAGAAAGTTGAGAGAGAATTCGAAATTTGAACGAGGACTGAATGAGCTCGAGCCCCCCTTTTATAGGCTGGTCGACCAGTCCGTCGCGCTTCGCGATGCCTACAGGCTAAGCCTGTCGCGGGCCGCGAGAGCCTAAAAGGCGGCGGTAGCCTTGGTGAGTCATCGAGTAGCCTCAACACGTGTTTGGACACGTGGCGCAATGCCTTGTCCGACAAGTCCAGGCCGTCGCGCCCCGCGAAGGAATTACCCTTCGTCTATCGCGGGCCGCGAGCGACTGTTACACTTAAAGTACTCATTTTTAGCTACATTTTTATGCATTTTGAACACTCGAACTATGTATTTCGTGACATGCACTTAGAATACTCATGGAATACTTACTTAGGATGCATATGATTCATTTTTATTTAGTACATTTGAAACAGTTTAAACAATGCATCGAAACTACTAGAAAAGCACCTAGTAAACTAGTATTCTGACGAAAACGCATGATCCGCAGAAACCATCTAAACGACATCTTTAGGACTCAGACGAAAGTCCAACATCTAATATACATTAAACCCTAACTAGGAATGCAAGGGTTTGAATTAAAACCTTCCCGAAGTCCGATAACACTAAAAACTACCCGAAAAGCACTAAAACCGACGGTTTCAACACTTTTCCGCAGAAATTCTACAGAAATCAACTTTTTAATATTTTTGCAACATGTAAAAATGTTGTTTAACATAGAATTCATATGAGGATACCTTCGGGTACCATCCGAACCAAAATTACATCAATTCACACAAGTTACACAAGCTTAGCGTTCAAATAACGACTAACGGAAACAATTCAAAACGAATATCCGAACAATATCAGATCTTTTTTTAGTGACCATCTAGTGTTATTTGGATCATTATGGTCTAGTAATAGTCACTTAACACCTTCTAAACACTTAAACACTTACACATACAAGTTTCCTAACATTTCATAAAAAATGCTAACACTTAAACAAAGAAACCAAGTTCAAAGCACGGGTACCCCCTCCCCCCATTGTTCACGGTCACAACCACTTGTGTGGGACCCCCTTTTTACCTTGTCTCCACAAATATCTTACTAGTTACACTTGATGCAAGTTGGTGAAACAAGTGGGCCTAGTGGTAAAGTAAGGTGAAGACTTATAACAACTAGTTACCATAATCAACAAAGCAATTCATCTCATTTTTCACCTTCTTTTACACACACATAAGAAATCCCCTCAAACTTCATATTCTAGCCAAGAACACCCACCAAAATCTTTCACCATTTTAACATTTTTTTGATGATCAAGATGGAGCTTGAAGTTACTTAAGGTGATTTAAAGCAACAACAAGAAGAAGCAAGCCTTTCCATCCATTCCATAGCTTCCAAACACCAAGATCAACACCTTTTCTTTTCTTTAATCATCATCAAGATCATCCCTAGCCATTAGTGCTAGAAGTAAGCTTCTAAATTCTCTTTTTCATACTTATTTATGTATTATTTGTTTAAAGAACATGTAATAAACTAAATAATCATACAAAATAATATGAAAATACAAAGAAGCAAGATAATAATCATGATATAAAAGTGTGTTTATTTTGTGATTTAAGGATGATTACTTGCATATTTGATCTAGTTTTGATGATTATGTATATGAATAACTTGTTAGATGATGTTTAAAAACATAATCTAACAAGTGTACATGAAAATGTTTAAGGGTTTTGTTAAACATAAATGTTTAGATGGATGATCATAATCTTTTATTTTGTTAAAGTATATAAGGTTTTTCACTACAAATAATACTTTTACAAAGTTATAAAAAGAAACATACAAGATAGATGAGTTTTTGTAAAAAGTTTGTTAAAACTAGAAGTAAAGCATGGATTTTGAACCAGTTAACATATGTTATGATCATATCCAAAACCTTACATGTTATTGATTTTATCTTGTTAAGATTTTGATATAAACCTCATATGTTTTTATTAAGAATGATATGAGAACTTGTTGGTGATTTTTATAAAGAAAAAGATATGTATTATATAAACATGGCAAAGTATATATTTTAAAGGAAATATGGCCATTTTTCTTAAAAATCATAAGTTATAAAAACTATTATTTTTGACAAAATCTTTATTAGATTAAAAAGATTTTAAAGAATAGTTTTTATAAAAGCAAAAACTACATATAAATATATATTTTTGAGAAAATATATATTTAGTTATCTTAACAACTTATGTGCTAAGTGTTATTTGTTTGTATTAGTTATATACTTGAAAACTAGTAACTTGAATACAATGGTACAAATAAACACAAGACACATTACAACTAAAGTCTTACAAGACTACATATAAAGACACCTTAAAAACAACTTACGGACGATCCGAGCCTTCGGACATAACTTATGGACAAATCGGACTTACGGACAAATATACGGACTATAATACACAATATATCGACGACTTGGTAAACTATATTTTCTAAACCGAATAAGTAACCATATATTTTCTACTATATACAAAATATATTACTTATGATTTATATTAAAAATGTATTGTTTCTGAAATATATAAATATACATATATATTTCTTACCATCTAAAATATATTGTTTTAGTGAAAAAATATTTTTAGAACCAATCTTAAAAATAGATTACTTTTAAGATATTTTCTATACCTTTTTACCAAGTATAACATATATATTTTTCTGAAATATATCTTAGAATATATAAGTATATATATTCTAAGAATACAAGATCACATATAACAAACACGAGAATATACGTATGCCTATACGTACAACGATATACACATTTACATCACCTAACACTTGGTGAACACACATTTATGCAACTACGATACAACTCACGAGATACCAGAATATATGTTTGGCGAAATATACACACTAAACATTTATCAGTTAATACATCTAAGACACAGTTCAATGAATAACAAAGACATACAAGTCTTAACACATATTCAGATAAAAGACTTGCACTCAAGTCATTACAAGACCGAAGTGTCTAACAAATATAGAATGTTTGTAGGTCGTGACACTATTCAGGACGACCGTACGTTAGATCACAGTTACTTACCATTCAGGGACGCAATTCTGTGAGTTCATGTCCCCTATTCATTTTAAATGCTTTACAACTTTACAACTATCGGGGAAATACATGATCAATCATATGTTAAGTCATGGAATGATACACCTTAGATCATGTGCGATTAGGGTTATACATCTTAGCACCATTAATCCAGTTTGGACCTAGGTACAGAGGGTTAGATCTAATGGGTTTTGGCGAGCCCCACTCTTGGTCGTGGACCCATACAGAAGAGTGTGTTTGTGTCCCAGTCGATAGTAGTCGACACAAAATCGTCTAGGTTTGGATTGCTTCCTATTTCGTCACACATATTAATGTCCTCACGAAACATTAATGATTAACGATTTCATTGACGCTTTACATACTACATCTTATATACTGGTTTTCATCTAAATACAACTCACATTTTACGGATATATCTTTACATACAGTTTTGATACAAATACACCTCACATTTTACGGATACATCTTTACATACAGTTTTGATACAAATACATCTCACATTTTACGGATACTTCTTTACATACAGTTTTGATACAAATACATCTCACATTTTACAGATACATATTATACAACTAAACTACATGAACTCGCCAACTTTTGTTGATGTTTTCAAACTTAACATGTATTTCAGAGAATTAGTGGGCCATGCAGATATTTCAGTTCAAGAAAGCAAGTATCAAGACTCCATGCCACCTTTTGAATATACCGCCTCTTTGCGGTGATATAGTGGTCAAAGCCTTGACATTTTAAGACTTACATTTTGATGTATGAAACAATGACAACTTATTTTCATTTGATGGTTTGTAACCAATACATTTAACTTATGTTGCGTTCTTTTGAAACAATTATGGCAATGGCATTGGAGTATGTTTTATTCATTTAGTATGTTCACTGATATTATTATGCAATGAGAACCGATCAGATCACACCTCGCGCTTTCGCTACGAGCGGGTGTGACAGTTTTTCACAAGTACAAAGGTATTTCGGGCTCGTTTCTCGTATACGGGGTATATAAGGAATGTTTTAGGGTCATATTAAGGGTTCTAGGAGAGTTGTTATATATAATAATAGGAACTAATCTCGTAATGTACCCCCACCGATCCATTTATTGCACCAGAACATTTTTTTATCCCTAATACCCACTTTACTATTTAAACTTCCATGCATGTTTACGCCAAACTTAACACATTCCTTATCCATACCTATGATCACTTTCGATACTCCCGAGTTTGCTTTCATTAACGGAAACGAAGCAACCCTCCTGGAATTATGGTGTAGCGCTTTTATTTCATAATGATATTCAGAGGGAATTGCTGACTTTTGTATTAATTATTTTTTTAATGAATTACAAAGAAAGAAAAGCCTGTATAAATAGACTTTTTATAAGACAACTGTAAATGGAAACAAATATTCTCGAAGGCTGAATTTTAGAATAGTGGGCTAGCAGTGAATGTGGACCTTTGATAAATATGGAGATGATGTCAAACTGATCCATGATTTTCTCTACAATAATCTTCTTTCTTTTCTAACACTCCCCTTAAGTTGAATAGTGGGATCACCAAAATTTAACTTGTCCAAACAATGTGCAAATATTCTTCCATTTGTGGCCTTTGTTAAAATGTCAGCGAGCTGATCTTCAGATCATATGAAGGGGAGTTTTATGACCTTTGCCTCCAACTTTTCTTTAATGAAATGTCTGTCTACCTCCACATGCTTGGTTCTATCATGTTGTACTGGGTTCTCAAAGATCTGTATAGCTGCTTCATTATCACCAATGATCTTGGTTGCTTTACTTGGTATGAAACCAATTTCATTTAAAAGTTTACATATCCAAAGTACCTCTCCTAGACCTCGTGCAATCCCTCGGAATTCAGTCTCAGCACTTGAAAGGGCAACCACCTTTTGTTTCTTACTTCTCCATGTGACGAGATTCCCTCCGACTATCTTGCGGTTGACCTTCGTTTTTCTTTATCTCCTGCCTAGTCTGTATCAGTGTATGCCTGGACCTTTAGGTGCCCATTTGATTTGAACAAGACTCCATGGCCAACTGTCCCCTTAAGGTATCTTACGATCCTTCGTACCGCTTCCATATAGGAGGTTTGCGGTTGATGCATGAATTGGCTTACCACCCCCACTGCATATGTCATAGCCCCCGATCCCTGATTCCCGGGAACGGGCGGCTGCGAGCCAGTTTTGGTGGTATAATATTTATTTATTCAATTTGGCAGCGGAAATTTTCATCAGGACCGTAGTTAGGAAATATTTTATCAGAGTAAACCACCACATTTATAATATTAAGTACATAGGTAAAACCCAAGTTTTCAGTACATAATTTCATAGGAATAAATCCTATTTTATTTAAATAAAGTGTCTATTTATTCTTAGGTAACTTTATTGTAACAACTGTCACTAAAATCAATAATTAGGACGATAATTAGTCAAAAAGAAAACCCTAATTGAGACACCCAAGTAATTCTGCATTAGCCCTAAAATTTTCAGAACAATCGGAATCAGGATCAGGGCCCCTAAAACTCAAGGGGGGCAAACCCTAGTTGGACATTTATCTAAATAAAACGTTGGGACAATCTGATTTGTTAAATTAGTTGATTCAGCAAGCCTAGTCCCGAGCCTAGGCAGCCTATAATTAGACTGCTTAGCTTACGGACTGTAAGGGATCAGGCATACGGTCCGTAAGGGAGTCCCAAAAATTAGTATAAATTGCAGACATTGGGACTTAAACAGAGAATTGAAAACGACGCACAAACTCTCTGTGTACGTCGACTTATTTCGAAAACAGTACAATAAACACACACACGATCACGAGGTGCTGCCGCAATCAGGGTAATAACTCGATCGCTATTACGATTCAACGTCCGATCGATTATAACTATCCAACGATTGTCTGGGTGTTGCTCAATTTGAGATGATACTTTGTTATTCATTGTGATTTTGACTTGAATGTTTGAGTGCTGTTCGAATTCGGACTATGCTCTGTCATTCGTTGTGAATCCAGTGAATTATTAAGTATTGCACTTATTAATTGTTGTGAGGGTTTAATCTCGTGAATTGACGTAACTGCTGAATTAGTTACTAACCCGTTTGTGTGTGTGCATTTTATTTAAATTAGGTTAATCACAGGCAAATCAGTAAGGCTTAAACTCTGCTCGTAAAATCTGCAAAGTGAGTCATTCTCTTTTTATCAACTGTTTTACAAAACTCCAAATTATTTTCAAAGTTATAATTACAGGGATTAAGTCTTTGTAATCACCATATTACAGCCGGTATGTGGGGTTTTGTATACATTACTTGATAATCTTCAACATTGGGGCAGCCAATGGGTGATATGACCATAATCACAGACACCACTGGACAGGTGGGCCAGTGGGTCGAGTGGTAAAGTATCGTGGGTAGTTGGTTTGATAATCAGAAACATTGTAATCGCTCTTAATACTATGAATTATAACTAATGTGTCGTTTTAGTAAAATGAATGATTCACTCAGTATTTCCCCGCTGACAAAACCTTTTTCAAACATGTTTCAGGTGATATGTTGTGAGCAAAGAAAGAGAAGTGCCGTGAAGCACTCCCAGCTTAGAAAAGTGGCTCAGTGTAAATAAATAAAAGAAACATGTTTTGAAAATAAAGATTTCCTGGAGAAATCACATTATTGTAAATTATGGGATTTTATCCCTCAGTTATAAAACGGGCAGTTTGAATTATTAAAAAGATCCTGTTTTAAAAAGACTTCCGCTGTCGCCTAAAATTTAAATACCGCAGGATTTCTGTCCCGCGGCTCCTGAAACGGGTCAAACCGGGTCGGGGGCCGTGACAGAAAAAGGTGGTATCAGAGCCACTGATCAAGCCACTGATTTAAGCCTATTACGTATTTATTTAAATTTTCTAACTGTCATTCTATGAATATATGTTTTATTATCTGATTAATTGAATATAGGATGAGAAGATCCTTATAGGCTAGCCAATGTAGCAAATAAAGTAATTCCTGACCTAAGTTTTAGCACCTTTATCTTATTCAGTTAAATAAACTTATAAATAAAACCTAGGGTATTTTAAATTTCAGTTGTTTTGGTAGTTAAACAGTATGAAATAGTATTTCAAAGTTTTCTATCAAATTTGTTATAAATTCTGACGTAGTAATTGTGTGTATGTTGCTAAACAGCATGAGTGACTTATCTGATGCCCTTCAGAATTTAAATATCTATCCAGTAAGAATAGAAGTTTCCAGAGATTTCAATAGATATATACCAGACACAGAGGAACCTATAGAATTCGATGCTGTACCTTTCAAAAAAAACCCACGCCTAAGAAAATAGAAATTGGGGAAACCTCTAGGCAAATTGAGGGGTTACCATCTCAGGAAGAGTTAGATTTTATATTGATAGATTATAATACTATCAAGACTGTTAATGAAACACAACTACCAATTAACGTAGAACCAGCTATTCCAAACCCTTCGATCCACTTGCAACCTTTAGGAATAGACGAATGGTTGACTAATGAAATACAGATCCAAAACAATCCCTATAAGCTTTTTCCCCAGTTCGATCCAGAACCAAATCCACCAATAAGTAACGAGAATATAGCTAGACTCTGCCACTTTGACTAAGAACTAATGAATGTTGGGAATAGGATCCAAGAGATTGGGAAACAGATCTCCTGGAAATACGATTAGAGGGAACACCATTACTAGAATATCATCTGACAAAAGGATAGGGGATTTATGAAATTTTGGTTGTAATAATAGTAAAATCAGTATGTGTAAAATAAATAATAAAACGGTTGTATATAGAAGCATGGTATAATAAAATTCTAGAAATTTTGTTTGTTTACGTAATGACGTGCAATTAAGGGTAACATTGGATTACTTCCAGTATACTAATTATTTATCTATAAAATTAGTTATCCAATGGAAAACGCTAATAATGAACCAGTTAACGAAGTTAATCAGTCTGAGCAACAATCAGGGGATCAATATATGACTAGACAGGATATAGAAAATATCGTTGCTTAAGGGATAGCCAACACTATTCCAACAATAATTGCTCAAGGGATAGCCAACGCTATTCCAGCAATCATTGCTGCTCTTAAAAATTCGATAGAACCACAGCAAATCATTCCTAGCAAACGTATTTCTGAAGATAACTTCAGTAATAGCGTAAACAGAGGCAATAATTATGTTAATCATAATGAGGAACCGCGACAAGCTCCGCTCCCTAAGAAAAGGAAAGCTGCAACGCTTGGTTGCACTTACAAGAAGTTCCTTGCCTGTAAACCTGTAGTGTTCGCAGGCAATAAAGGGGCAACTGCGGCACTGCGTTGGTTAGAGAAAACCGAGGCAGTAATCAGAATAAGTAAATGTGTTGAGGAAGATGAGGTTATGTACGCTTCGCACCTTTTCAAAGAAGAAGCGTTAGAATGGTGGAATACAGTATTACAAGCTAAAGGAAGTGGCGTGGCCTATGCCATGAGTTGGGAAGAATTTAAGCAATTAATAGAAAGAAAATTCTGTCCCGAATATGAGAAAGAGCAAATGGCAAATAAGTTTTTAAGTCACCGAATGGTGGATGTAGATTGTCGAGGGTATACTTCAAAATTCTTTGAGTATGCCAGAATTGTACCTACCATGGCTTCGCCGGAACCGGTACTTATCTCTCGCTATATCTGGGGTTTGATTAGTGAGATTCGTGACATTGTCAAAGCTGCGAGACCCCGCACAATTGACGATGCGGTAGAGTTAGCCAACACTCTAACTGACGGACTGGTACGCACTTGAGAAGAAAATAGAAGGAAGGATTTAGCCCAGAAAATTTCCCAAGAATTCCATATGGGTAATAGTAGCAATTTCAAAAAAAAGAGGAACCGAACGATTTTCCACTATCCCATTTTGCACTACCTGCAAGGGAAAGCATTTTGGAAAGTGCAAAGGATGCTGCAATTACTGCAAAATTCCAGGACATCGAGAAGAGGATTGCAGGAAAAAGAAGGCAATAACCTGCTATAATTGTGGAGAAACCGGACATTTCAGAACAAACTGTCCGAACCTAGGCAACCCAGCAAACGAAAAGACGAAACCTGCAGAAGGGACTACCAAGAAAAACGCAAGAGCTTTTCAATTAACCACTCAGGAAGCTGAACTAATTCCTGACATCATAGTTGGTACGTTTTAGTTCACAAACGTTTATGCAAGTATTATTTGACTCTGGTGCAAACCAAAGTTTATAAATACTTCATTCTGACAAGCCCTTAAATTACCCTTAACCAACCTTAGGCAGACTTTTACGATTGAAACAGCAGATGGGAATTACCGTTAGAATAAATAAGATTTTGAGAGAAGCAAAGATAGAATTAGGATATAAATTTTCTGCAAAACTTGTTACTAATAAATTTAGCTGGATTCGATGTTATATTAGGAATAGATTAGTTAATAGCCAACCATGCTTGAATTCTCTATAATAAAAGTCCCATAGAAATCCATACAAACCTCAAGAGAATTAGTAATAATAACCGGAGATAAACCACAAAAGTCACTGAAATTTTATTTCAGTAATGAAGTTGGCCAATTATTCAAAGAAACAAGGAATAGCATATATGGTATTGATAATTGTTGATACCAAAGATAAGAAGATAGAAGACATTCCAATTATATCGGAACATCCTGATATTTTCCCCCAAGACCTACCAGGATTACCACCCAATAGAGAAATAGAATTTAGAATTCTTCTAATTCCAGGAACTGTACCGGTAGCCAAGGCACCCTATCAGTTAGCACTTACTGAAATGTTAGAATTAAAGAAACAACTAGATAAATTACTAAGTAAAGGATTTATACGACCAAGTTCCTCCCCGTGGGGATGCTCCAGTGTTGTTTATAAAAAAGAAAGATGGGTCCATGAGAATGTGTATCGATTATAGGGAATTGAATAAGGTTACAATCAAGAATCGATACCCACTACCTAGGATTTATGATCTTTTTGATCAATTACAAGGAGCTAGGTATTTCTCTAAAATATATTTAAGATCTGGATACCATCAGTTGAAAGTACAAGAGGATGACATACCTAAAACTGCTTTCAGAATTAGGTATGGCCATTATGAGTTTACAGTCATGCCCTTCGGATTAACAAATGATCCAGCCGCATTTATGGACATGATGAATAGAATCTGTAAACCATACTTGGATAAATTTGTAATCGTGTTCATCGACGATATACTTATTTACTCAGGAGGACTATTATAAGCATTTGCATGCACTCTTAACCTTGTTAAGAAAAGAAAAGCTGCATGCCAAATTCTCAAAATGTGAACTTCGGCTTCAAAAAGTGCAATTCTTAGGACACATGAGAAATCATGAAGACATTCACAAAATTGAAGCAATCACCAAATGGAAGGCCCCGCAATTAGCAGCAGAAGTTAGGAGTTTTCTAAGATTAGAATATTATAGGCATTTTATTAAAGATTTTCTAAAATAATCGTACCTTTAACTAAGCTAACATGTAAAATAGTTCAGTTTAAATAAGGACCTAGACAAGAAGAAGCCTTCAGGATTCTAAAGCAAAGATTAACCAATACTCCAATCTTAGTACTTCCAGAAGGAACGGAAGAGTTTAAAGTATATTGTGATGCTTTTAAGCTAAGATTAGGATGTGTGCCAATGCAACGCAAAAAGGTAATTGCGTATGCCTCAAGGCAATTGAAACAACATAAGGAAAAACTATACGACTCATGACTTAGAATTAGGAGCAGTAATTTTTGCCCTTAAGATTTGGAGACATTATCTGTAGGGAAATAAATTTACAGTCTATACAGATCATAAAAGCTTAAAGTACATATTAGGCAAAAAAAAAAAGAATTGAACATGAGACAAAGAAGATAGATGAAAACTCTAAAGTGATTACGACCGTGATATTCAATATCGCGAGGGAAAGGCAAATGTAATACAGATGCCTTAAGTTGTAAATATCATGAAAAGTAAAAGCGAATTCGTGCCCTTAGATTAAATCTACATTTAGATTTAACAGAACAATTAAAGAATGTTCAACCAACAGCAATCAAGGATGATGCTGAAGGAATGAAAGGACGAACAAAAGAATTGAAACAAGGAAGTAATGGAATTTGGAAATCCCACAAGAAAAGAATTCGGATACCTAAACAGGGAGAATTAAGAAATAAGATTTTAGAGAAAGTCCATAAATCTAGGCACCCTGGAAACAATAAGATATACTAAGATTTAAGAAACAATTTCTGGTGGATAAGAATGAAAAAGGACATAGCTAGTTATGTATCTAAGTATCTTACTTGTTCACAAGTTAAGGTAGAACACCAAAAGCCTTCAGGACTACTACAACAATGAGAAATGCCTGTATGGAAAAGGGGAACGCATAACAATGGATTTTGTTACCAAGTTACCCAAAACCAGAAAAGCTAAGCAGACAAACTCCGCAAGCCATTAGAATTCCAAATCGGAGATAAAGTACTTTCTGAAAATTTCTCCTTGGAAAAGAGTAGTACGATTCGGTAAGAAAGGAAAACTGAGTCCAAGGTACGTTGGGCCATTCCGATAATTCAACGTATAGGACTAGTAGCCTATCGTCTACAACTACCAGAAGAGCTAGCTGGAGTACATGATGTATTTCATGTATCCAATCTCAAGAACTGTTTATCCAACAAATCCCTGGTAGTACCTCTTCAAGATATAGAGGTAAACGAAAAGCTGAAATTCGTAGAGAAACCATTACAAATCGAAGATAGAAAAGTCAAGTTTCTCAAGCATAAACGACTCGTGCTAGTCAAAGTCAAATGGAATTCAAAGAGAGGACCAGAATATACTTGGGAGCTAGAATCAGAAATGAAGCGAAAGTATCCTCATCTATTTCAGTAAATCTCGAGGACGAGATTTTTCTTAAAGTGGGGAGAATGTAACAACTGTCACTAAAATCAATAATTAGGACGATAATTAGTCAAAAAGAAAACCTTAATTGAGACACCCAAGTAATTCTGCATTAGCCCTAAAACTTTCAGAACAATCGGAATCAGGATCAGGGCCCCTAAAACTCAAGGGGGGCAAACCCTAGTTGGACATTTATCTAAATAAAACGTTGGGACAATCTGATTTGTTAAATTAGTTGATTCAGCAAGCCTAGTCCCGAGCCTAGGCAGCCTATAATTAGACTGCTTAGCTTACGGACCGTAAGGGGTCAGGCATACGGTCCGTAAGGGAGTCCCAAAAATTAGTATAAATAGCAGACATTGGGACTTGAACAGAGAATTGAAAACGACGCACAAACTCTCTGTGTACGTCGACTTATTTCGAAAACAGTACAATAAACACACACACGATCACGAGGTGCTGCCGCAATCAGGGTAATAACTCGATCGCTATTACGATTCAACGTCCGATCGATTATAACTATCCAACGATTGTCTGGGTGCTGCTCAATTTGAGCTGATACTTTGTTATTCATTGTGATTTTGACTTGAATGTTTGAGTGCTGTTCGAATTCGGACTATGCTCTGTCATTCGTTGTGAATCCAGTGAATTATTAAGTATTGCACTTATTAATTGTTGTGAGGGTTTAATCTCGTGAATTGACGTAACTGCTGAATTAGTTACTAACCCGTTTGTGTGTGTGCATTTTATTTAAATTAGGTTAATCACAGGCAAATCAGTAAGGCTTAAACTCTGCTCGTAAAATCTGCAAAGTGAGTCATTCTCTTTTTATCAACTGTTTTACAAAACTCCAAATTATTTTCAAAGTTATAATTACAGGGATTAAGTCTTTGTAATCACCATATTACAGCCGGTATGTGGGGTTTTGTATACATTACTTGATAATCTTCAACATTGGGGCAGCCAATGGGTGATATGACCATAATCACAGACACCACTGGACAGGTGGGCCAGTGGGTCGAGTGGTAAAGTACCGTGGGTAGTTGGTTTGATAATCAGAAACATTGTAATCGCTCTTAATACTGTGAATTATAACTAATGTGTCGTTTTAGTAAAATGAATGATTCACTCAGTATTTCCCCGCTGACAAAACCTTTTTCAAACATGTTTCAGGTGATATGTTGTGAGCAAAGAAAGAGAAGTGTCGTGAAGCACTCCCAGCTTAGAAAAGTGGCTTAGTGTAAATAAATAAAATAAACATGTTTTGAAAATAAAGATTTCCCGGAGAAATCACATTATTGTAAATTATGGGATTTTATCCCTCAGTTATAAAACGGGCAGTTTGAATTATTAAAAAGATCCTGTTTTAAAAAGACTTCCGCTATCGCCTAAAATTTAAATACCGCAGGATTTCTGTCCCGCGGCTCCTGAAACAGGTCAAACTGGGTCAGGGGCCGTAACATTTATTGCCACTTTTCCAAGCCTCCAGTGCTGTCCAGCTGGCTTCTATTTGGCTTTCACATATTGTTACCTGAAACGCGTTTTAAAATCATTTTGTCAGTGGGAAATACTGGTGAGTGAATCCTAGTTTAATCAAGTTTAAATAAAAAGTCACAGTGAACAGTATTGAGGGCGCATCCGCAATTACATTTGTTTCCAAGTTATGTCAATTACCACCACACGGTAATGTCGTTCCGACTTATGGTCATGTTACTCCTTTACCAGGTGGTAACAAATTTTGTATTCAAAACCCCAAATTTACCGACTGTAATTGTATTCTTACAAATACTCAATAACTGTTATTCGCATGGAAAGATATTTAAGGTTTTATAAAAACAGTTAACAAAAAGAGGATTACTCACGTTGCTGTCTTAGGGTTTTCAGTAATGATTTCCTGGGAATAATCTATAAATTACAAAAATGCACGTGTGTTAGTATAATAACCCATTTTAACATTAGTAATACCCTCCCCGAGATGGCATTCTAACGACTACGTCGGGCAGAAATACGACAGCCGTTACGGAACCCTAGATCAATCGGGCATAGTATCCAATACGTCTCCAGGGGTTATAATACTTACATCATAGCAAAACCTCGCTATTTAGGGGGGGGGTATAATACCCGAGTATTATAACTTTCCTACAGAAATTGTGATTTGAGATTGAATTGTGAGCGAACGAAAATGAAATCCGATGCGTTCTATTTATAGGGCTGATACTGGACTTTCTCGCGGCCCGCGTAAAGGTAAGGCAAAGCCTTACGTGGCTCGCGTCGTAGGGGGTTTAGGCCGTAGCTGGTCCGGGTCACCACCTAGGTTCAACACGCAGGGGACGCGTGTCAGCATCGGGTTCTGCTGCGTTGTAGGTCTCTCGCGGCCCGCGTACACTTAAACAGGGTCTTACGCGGCCCGCCTGAACTTAAGTTTCACTGAATTCAGCTATGAGCCTTGATACCGCCTGCGTAAGGTGGAGGTGAGGTCCTACGCGGCCCGCCTCAACTTTAATAAACTTGTTTTTAAGTTATTTTATATGTTATGATCTATTTTGGGCTCGGTTTTCACATACGGGATGTAATATAAGACATATTAGGACATTTTAAGTTATATTAGGGTGTTGGAAAAATAATCGAGGGTGTCGGTTTACGTTAGGGTTGTTATATCCTCCCCACCTTGTTTTAGAGCTCGTCCTCGAGATCTACTGGAACAAGTGTGGATATTTCCTTTGCATTTCTGATTCAAGCTCCCATGTGTACTCAGGTCCTCTTTTGGAGTCCCACTTCACTTTGACCAGAACTAATCTCTTATGCTTGAGGTTCTTGATTTTCCTATCTTCAATTTGTAGAGGCTTCTCTACAAACTTAAGTTGTTCATTTACCTCTATATCCTTGAGAGGTACTACGAGTAATTCATCAGCTAAGCATTTCTTGAGACTAGATACATGAAATATGTCATGTATTCCTGCCATTTCCTCTGGCAGTTGTAGCTGATAGGCTACAGGTCCTATTCTTCTAATAATCTCGAAAGGTCCAATATACCTGGGACTTAGCTTTCCTCTTTTGATGAATCTTACTACTCCTTTCCAGGGAGAGACTTTTAACAATACTTTATCACCTACTTGGAATTCTAACGGCTTACGTCTGTTATCAGCGTAGCTCTTCTGCCTATCGCGTGCTGTTTTCATTCGTTCTTTGACTTGAATGATTTTGTCAGTTGTTTCTTGTACTATCTCAGGTCCAGATAGTTGCTTTTCCCCAATTTCTGCCCAACAGACTGGGGTTCTGCACTTTCGTCCATAAAGTGCTTCGAATGGTGCGGCATTGATACTTGTGTGATAGCTGTTATTATAAGAAAATTCTATCAAAGGTAAGTAATTATCCCAATTACCTCCGAAATCAATTACACAAGCTCTAAGCATGTCTTCCATTGTCTGAATTGTCCTTTCGCTTTGTCCGTCCGTTTGAGGATGATAAGCCGTGCTTAGATTCAACTTGGTTCCCATTGCTTTTTGGAAACTTGTCCAAAAATGAGAGGTAAAACGGCTATCCCTATCGAAAACAATCGATAAAGGTATTCCATGTAATGAAACAATTTCATTTACATACAATTTGGCTAATTGTTCCATACTAAAAGTTTCCTTCATTGGTAAGGAATGGGCTGACTTGGTTAGTCTATCTACAATCACCCAGATTGTATCATTACCTTTTCTTGTTTTGGGTAATTTGGTAACAAAATGCATTGTTATTAATTCCCATTTCCAAACTGCCATTTCTAATTGTTATAACAAACATGCGGGTTTCTGATGTTCAGCTTTAACTTGTGAGCAAGTTAAACATTTGGAAACATAAGCTGCTATGTCCTTTTTCATTCCTATCCACCAGAATTTTTTCCTTAAATCCTGGTACATTTTATCATTTCCTGGATGCATCGTATATGTAGATCTATGGGCTTCTTCTAAGATACGGTGGCGTAAATTTCCTAATTTAGGTATCCACATTCTCTTTTTATGAAATCTCCAAATTCCATCTATTCCTTGTTCTAATTCCTTAATCATTCCTTTTAATTTTTTAGTATCTTCCTTGATTACTGATTCTTGTGCTTTTCTAATCTGATCATTTAAATCTACTTGTAGATTTAATTTAAGAGAACGTACCCTTTTTGGCTTTTCATGATACTTTCGACTTAAAGCATCTGCCACTACATTTGCTTTTCCTGCGTGATACTGGATATCACAATCATAATCACTAAGCATTTCCATCCAACGTCTTTGTCTCATATTCAGCTCCTTTTGTCCGAAAACATATCTTAAGCTCTTATGATCTGTGAATATGGTAAACTTACTACCATAAAGATAATGTCTCTAAATCTTAAGTGCAAAAATTATGGCTCCTAATTCTAAATCATGGGTTGAATAATTCTCTTCATGATTCTTAAGCTGTCTAGAGGCGTAAGCTATAACCTTTTGTCGTTGCATCAACACACATCCATAACCTAACTTAGAAGCATCACAATAGACTACAAAATCTTCAGTTCCTTCTGGTAACGCTAGTATGGGTGCATGGGTCAATTTTGCTTAAGGATTCTAAAAGCTTCTTCTTGTTTTGGTCCCCATTCAAACTTAACAGATTTACAGGTTAACTTAGTTAAAGGAATGGCTATTCTAGAAAAATCTCGAATAAATCTTCTATAATAACCGGCCAATCCTAAGAAACTTCTAACCTCGGTTGGTGATTCAGGGGTTTTCCATTTGGTAATCGCCTCGATCTTTGTTGGATCTACATGAATTCCTTCATGATTCACTAAATGTCCAAGAAATTGTACTTGCTCTAACCAAAACTCGCACTTTGAAAACTTAGCATAAAGCTTTTCTTTTCTTAACAAACTTAAAAGTAAGTACAAGTGCTTTGCATGCTCCTCTTTACTTTTAGAGTAAATTAGAATATCATCTATGAAGACAATTATGAATTGATCCAAATATGGCTTACATATTCGGTTCATCATGTCCATAAATGCAGCTGGGGCATTGGTTAAACCAAATGGCATGACAGTAAATTCATAATGACCATACCTTGTTCTAAATGCGGTTTTAGGAATGTCCTCTTCCTGTACATTTAATTGATGATATCCTGATCTTAAATCGATTTTTGAGAAAAATCGAGCTCCTTGAAGTTGATCAAACAGATCATCGATCCTCGGTAATGGATACCGATTTTTAATCGTGACCTTGTTCAATTCACGGTAGTCAATGCACATACGCATTGATTCGTCCTTCTTTTTAACAAACAATATCGGTGCTCCCCATGGCGATGAGCTTGGCTGTATGAATCCTTTCTCCAATAATTCGTCTAATTGTTTCTTTAGTTCCAGCATTTTGGCGGGTGCCAAACGGTAAGGTGCTTTGGCAATCGGTGCTGTCCCTGGTAGTAGGTGGATTCTAAATTCAACTTCCCTGTCTGGCGGTAGTCCTGGCAATTCTTCTGGAAAGATATCTGAAAACTGGGACACTACTGGAATGTCTTTTAGTTCTTTTCCTTTAGTGTTAGTGATTATAGAAATCAAATACACTATAGATCCTTTTCTTATATAACTTGCAGTTTTCATCATAGAGATGAATTTAGTGGATCTAGATGGTTTATTCCCTTTAGTTGTGATCTTTTCACCCCTTGGTGATTTTACTTGAATTGACTTTTGATCACATAAAATATTAGCTTTATTGGTTATTAACCAATCCATTCCTAATACAACATCAAATCCTACCAGATTCATTGGATAAAGGTTTGCAATAAACTTTTGATTAAAAATTTCTATTCTTGCTCCCTGCAAGATTTCAGAAATTCTAATGGTTTCTCCATTTGCGGTCTCTACTAGACATTCTTGTGGTAGTTTAGTTAATAATTGATTTAGGAGTTTGCAAAACGAAGTATTAATAAAACTTTGGTTTGCACCAGAGTCAAATAATACTTTAGCAAAAATATCATTAACTAAAAACGTACCAGCAATGACGTCCGGAATCATCTTGGCTTCATCTGCAGTTAGAACAAATGCTCTAGCATTTTTAGGTTTCTTGTTGTTTGCAGTTGGAGCTAACTTCGGACAGTTTGGCTTGATATGACATTTTTCTCCACAATTGAAGCACATTCCATTGGATGGTTTCCTTCTACAAGTTTCTTCCTTATGTCCTGGTGGTTTGTAGAAATTGCAGTAAGTAGAGCATCTTCCAGAATGTTTCTTTCTGCAGGTTTTACAGTATGGTGCAGAAGTAGAACCTATGTTCCTACGGTTGGAATTCCCAGAACGGAATTATTGAGTAAGCCTTTGGGATAGGTTTCTCCTCTGGTCTTCTTCTCTAGTTCGCACTAATTCATCAGTCAAGGTATTGGCTAGTTCTACAGCTTCTTCTATGGTTTGAGGTCTAGCTGCCTTGACTACATGTCTAATCTCTCCAATTAATCCCCAGATGTAACGGGAGATTAACACCGGTTCAGGTGATGCAAGGGTTGGTACTATCCTAGCATATTCAAAGAATGTGGTAGTGTAACCCTTACTATCTACTCCGGTCATTCTAAGATTCAGAAACTTATTTGCTATCTGTTCCTTTTCATTGGGAGGGCAGAATTTCCTTTCTACCATGTTTTTAAATTCTTCCCATTCCATGTTATAAACCCTATCACTTCCTCTTGACTGGAGGATAGTGTTCCACCATTCTAGGGCTGCATTCTTAAACAAATTCGAAGCAAACATTATCTTATCTTCTTCAGCACATTTGCTTATTTTCAAAACAGCTTCAGTCTTTTCTATCCAGCGTAGGGCTGCAATGGGTCCTTCATTGCCCGAGAATTCTATTGGTTTACAGGACCATAATTCTTTGTAAGAACAACCATATGACATGGTTCTTCTTCTTTTAGGAATGGGTGCTTGAAGCACGGGTCCATTGTTCACGCTGTGTTCTGGTTCAGTTGGTCGTTTACTGCTATGCTTACTTTTATTATTCGCTTCTTGAACTGTTTGAATAATAAATGGCATTGCATCTATAATTCCTTGTGCCACTGTGTGCTGAACGGCACTATTATCCATTTGATTTCCATTGTTATTCGGATTCTCATTATTCAGATTATTATTATTCGAGTGGTTGTCGTTCTGGATATTATCATTCTGGTTTTCCTAATTCACTTCGTTGTCCATCTGAATTTTAAACATTTACCAAATATTAATATCACAATTAATATTTGAATATAGCCAATCACATGACACACACTTTTGGTCAAAAGCGTCGAGCATTGCGACTTTTACTCTATTCATATATTATGCATCTATTACACACCAGTACGGAAATTAAAATTACAATACCGACTGAAATGTAAAGCTACAATACTAATAGTATGCATCCGTAGTTTTTTTTTTCTAGCACATACACACATATATTATTATATTATTATTATTATTATTATTATTATTATTATTATTATTATTATTATTGTTATTATTACTTATTACTACCGTACCCACCACAACATTCACGGATATGGATTCATCCAAAAATCCATATTGCGCTCATCGTATTTCCATACGAGACGCTCTCCCACCTGTCTCATTCTCTCACTGCTTTTTAAAATTTCTTCACCGAAAGTCCTAAGTTCTTGTACGTTTTCTGTACTCATTGGGGGTGCAGGTTCTAGGACTGGGTTTGGAATCTGGGGTGCGGGTTCCTGGTACGGGGCCTGGTATGGGTAAGGGTTCTCTAAGATCTCTCTAATGTATGCATCATTAATGTAATAGGGATCTTGAGGATCTAACCCTTGGTAGGCTCCTAAGTTGGGTATTGGCACATTTTCCTGTATTGGGTTTTGTTGCACATAATCCCTAACATCGTCCCACCAGGGGTCGTAATTGTTTGGGTCTAGAGGATTTGGTGCAGGTACCCTAGGTATCTCTTCCGGGTTGTAATCAGGCATTTCTATTTGGTTTTCAGGGTTTTCTAGCTCCCAGGGTTGGTTAGGAATCGGTAGTTGTGGTTGGGGTGCTAGCATTTGCTCTAGGTTTGGGTCAGCTGCAGTGGTTGCTAAAATATGGATATTAGCTATACCCCTATTGAGCATATCCTGGGCATAGGCATCAGTTTCTCTTTTAGCTGCGGCTAACACTCGCTGTTCCTGCAACTTTTTCATACGTTTCCTACGCTCGTGTGCTCCCCTACTGAACCATCCCATCTTTTTCTGAGGAAATGGCTCATCAGATTGAGCCTTAAACACAAAGATTCCTTCTTCCATATCAGCAGAGTACCCTGAGAGGGCAGGCTGAGAAGAGGAGGTGCCTTCGCTCCTAGGCGAACCAGACAATTGACGATACGCTTCAGATGGTCCTTGGTCGCTCATACTGTAAACTAACAGATAGTCAGATAACACATAACAAGAAAATACAATTATGTACGTATTTCCGTAATTTATTTCCTAACACTTTGAATTTTGATGTCAGCGGAACACTTCTGTGGTTGAATCAGTGGCGTAGCTCTGATACCACCTTCTGTCACAGCCCCCGATCCCTGATTCCCGGGAACGGGCGGCCGCGAGCCAGTTTCGGTGGTATCATATTTATTTATTCAATTTGGCAGCGGAAATTTTCATCAGGACCGTAGTTAGGAAATATTTTATCAGAGTAAACCACCACATTTATAATATTAAGTACATAGGTAAAACCCAAGTTTTCAGTACATAATTTCATAGGAATAAATCCTATTTTATTTAAATAAAACGTCTATTTTATTCTAGGTAACTTTATTGCCACTTTTCCAAGCCTTCAGTGCTGTCCAGCTGGCTTCTATTTGGCTTTCACATATTGTTACCTGAAACGCGTTTTAAAATCATTTTGTCAGTGGGAAATACTGGTGAGTGAATCCCAGTTTAATCAAGTTTAAATAAAAAGTCACAATGAACAGTATTGAGGGCGCATCCGCAATTACATTTGTTTCCAAGTTATGTCAATTACCACCACACGGTAATGTCGTTCCGACTTATGGTCATGTTACTCCTTTACCAGGTGGTAACAAATTTTGTATACAAAACCCCAAATTTACCGACTGTAATTGTATTCTTACAAATACTCAATAACTGTTATTCGCATGGAAAGATATTTAAGGTTTTGTAAAAACAGTTAACAAAAAGAGGATTACTCACGTTGCTGTCTTAGGGTTTTCAGTAATGATTTCCTGGGAATAATCTATAAATTACACAAATGCACGTGTGTTAGTATAATAACCCATTTTAACATTAGTAATACCCTCCCCGAGACGGCATTCCAACGACTACGTCGGGCAGAAACACGACAGCCGTTACGGAACCCTAGATCAATCGGGCAGAGTATCTAATACGTCTCCAGGGGCTATAATACTTACATCGTAGCAGAACCTCGCTATTTAGGGGGGTATAATACCCGAGTATTATAACTTTCCTACAGAAATTGTGATTTGACATTGAATTGTGAGCGAACGGAAATGAAATCCGATGCGTTCTATTTATAGGGCTGATACTGGACTTTCTCGCGGCCCGCGTAAAGGTGAGGCAAAGCCTTACGCGGCCCGCGTCGTAGGGGGTTTAGGCCGTAGCTGGTCCGGGTCACCACCTAGGTTCAACACGTAGGGGACATGTGTCAGCACCGGGTTCTGCCGCGTTGTAGGTCTCTCGCGGCCCGCGTACACTTAAACAGGGTCTTACGCGGCCCGCCTGAACTTAAGTTTCACTGAATTAAGCTATGAGCCTTGATACCGCCCCCGTAAGGTGGAGGTGAGGTCCTACGCGGCCCGCCTCAACTTTAATAAACTTGTTTTTAATTTATTTTATATGTTATGATCTATTTTGAGCTCGGTTTTCACATACGGGATGTAATATAAGACATATTGGGACATTTTAAGTTATATTAGGGTGTCGGAAAAATAATCGAGGGTGTCGGTTTACTTTAGGGTTGTTATTGCATATGCGATGTTAGGACGGGTGTGGGACAAATATATTAGTTTTCCCACTAACCGCTAATATTTTTCTCTTTCGGCTAGTCGAGCTCCTTCTTCCATGTGAAGTTTCAAATTCGCTACCATCGGGGTATCCATAGGTTTACAGTCGATCATCCCTGTTTCTGCCAATAAGTCAAGAATGTATTTTTTATGGCAAATGAAAATTCCCTTTTTAGACCTAAGAACTTCAATTCCCAAGAAATACTTAAGTCTTCCCAAATTTCTTTTAACTTCTTCATTTCTTCTTCATCATTCCCAGTGATAATCATGTCATCAACATAAATAATCAGACATTTTATGAACTTACCTCTTCGTTTAAGAAACAGAGTGTGATCAGAATTACTTTATTTGAAGCCATATTTCTTCATGGCTACAGTAAACCTCCCAAACCAAGCTCTAGGAGATTGCTTTTGCCCATAGAGAGACTTCTTAAGATGGCAAACTTCGCCTTTCCCAAAGTCGTCTGCAAACCAAGGAGGGGGCTCCATATATACCTCTTCTTTTAGTTCCCCATGCAAGAAGGCATTCTTGACATCAAGTTGATGGAGAGGCCAATCTTCATTAGCAGCTATTGAGAAGAGAACTCTGATTGTGTCAATTTTGGCAACAGGAGAAAAAGTCTCAGAATAATCGATCCCGTATGTCTGAGTATACCCCTTAGCCACTAACCGGGCTTTGTACCGTTCAATTGTTCCATGTGGCTTATATTTAGTGGTAAATACCCAGAGACATCCCATTGGTTTTTTTCCAGGAGGAAGGACACATTTCTTCCACGTTTCATTTTTCTTTAGAGCATCCATCTCTGTTTTTATTGCATCTCTCCAGTGTTTCGATTCCAATGCCTCCTTGATAGAGGTTGGGGTTTCTTTAGAGGAAATAGCAGATACAAAACCTTTGGCTTCTTCTGACAAGTTTCCTTTGGAAATGTTTGCCATGGGATATCTGGAAATCTGACTTTCTTTTTTAGGGGAGAACCTTTTTGGAGGAACACCTCTGTTAACCCTTTGTGGAAGGACATATCTCTGTGGTGCTTCTTCATTTTCATCTGGAAGTTGTTCCTCTTGTAATGAATCAGTTGATCCTTCATGATTACCATGACCAACAAGGTTTTCTACATTACTAGCATCATTATCATTGAAAATACTGTCTTGAACATCAGGTTGAGAAGTACTTACCTCAGACATCTGGCTGGGAAGATCATGTTCGGTGGCACTGATTGTAGGTGTCGTAGATGGAGGTGACTCAACTTGGGTACTATGACTAGGGTTGTAAACGAACTGAACGAACACGAACACGAACAAGGCCTAGTTCGTGTTTGTTCGTTAAGGAAATAAATATGTTCACGAACGGTTCATGAACACTTACCGAACGAGATTTTATGTTTGTTTTCGTTCATTAAGGAAATGAGCGTGTTCGCGAATCGTTCACGAACACAAACGAGCACGAACATAAAGATAGATGGCCCAGAGAGTAGCACTCGAACTTGAATCCCTTATTGTCGAACTGAGGTCGATCGTATTCACCGATGTAAATAATGAGAAATGAAAGGGAAATGATACATAAACAAGGTAAAAATGGGTTTCCTAGTTTAATTGTTAGGTAATAAAATAAATAAAAGTTTAATAATATAAAAAGTACAAATAAAATATAAGAAATTACAAAGATCTTCAATTAAAACACAAACATACAAATATAAACGAATGCAAATCAACGAATGTTCACGAACACGTTCACAAACACCTTATCGAACGTTCACGAACACAATCGAACGAACGAGACTTATGTTCATGTTCGTTCATTTAACTAATCGAACGAAATTTCTTGTTCATGTTCGTTCGTTTACTAAACGAACGAACATAAACGAACTTCCCGCCGAACGGTTCACGAACTGTTCGCTGAACGTTCGGTTCGTTTACAGCCCTAACTATGACTGAATTCCTCTAATGATGGTACCCACCTTAGCCAACTCAGTGTGTCACTACTCTCTCTCTCCCCCTGACCAGTGTGTTGGGTGAGGTAAAATACTCGGTTTCAAGAAAGTCATAGTGTGTTGTAGTGTACATGTGGCGTCTCTTTGGGTTGTAACCTCGGTACCCTTTCTTATCAACACCATATCCCACAAATACGCATTTCTCAGCACAAGGATCAATTTTTGTATGTTAGTCTTTGGTATGTGAACGAAGACAGTACTTCCAAAAACGCGAGGCTCAAGGGTGAGGATGAGAGGGATTTAGTAAATTCGGATAGGGTTTGTAACGGTGTTCTAAACTTCAGAATCATTGTAGGTAGATGATTGATGAGATAAGTAGTTGTGGTAAGAGCTTCAGGCTAGAATGTTTTTGGGACTTATGATTTGATTATGAGAGCTCGGGTCATTTCTAAAAGGATGCGATTTTTCCGTTCGGTAACACCATTTTGTTCCGGGGTATGTGAACAAGAGGTTTGATGAACCATCCCTGTTGTTTGAAAAAAAATGTTTCATGGAGGTGTTAACAAATTCTCCCCCAGTATCGGGCTGAAGAATTTTGATGTCTCGTTGAAATTGAGTTTTGATCATGGCATGAAAAATAATGAATTTATCAAACATTTCGGATTTATTTTTAAGAAATAAATCCAAGACATACAAGTGAAATCATCAACAAATAAAATAAAATATCAAAGATTGCCTGCCCCCCCCCCATTAACTGGTGCAGGACCCCATACATCAGAATGAATTAAATCAAATGGGTAATCAGCTTTAGTATTACTTGGTTTGAAGGTGTGTCTATGACTCTTGGCCAAGACACACGTTTCACAGTTTAGAGGTTCATTTGAACGAAAAAGTTTTGGAAACAAATGATGTAAATAACTAGAAGAAGGGTGTCTGAGTCTTCTATGCCATAACCATGCCTCTCTATTTGTTGTTCCATGACCCAACATTGCAGTGCCTTGCTGGGTCACTTCATTTACGTAATACAATCCTTGCTGCTCAGTGCCACGTCCAATAATTGTTCCCGTCCTAATGTCCTACAATATACAGAAAGTGGGATGCATTAGAAGCGTGCAATTCAATTCCTTCGTCACATGACTTATAGACAATAGTTGATGAGACAGGGATGATATATAAAGGCAATTCGGCAATCTCAATGTTGGTGACAATTCTATTGTACCCCCTCCTTTTACTGGCATAATCTCGCTATTTGCAGTTTGTATGTATTTTCTTTGGGGTTTGGAGGTAACACAAATATCAGAAGGATCGTATATCATGGTGTCGGCGGCAACACGATCGAAAATCCAAGGCCCGGATTTCCCATCGTTAACTGCCATATTGGCCATTCCAAGTTTTGTGTTATTTTCAATGGGTGTTTTAAGATAAATAACTTGAGGTGTAATGTAAGAAGAAAAATAAGATTGTAAGGGTAGAGATTGAAAAAGGTTAAAAGGGGCTCCCTTATCTCCATTGGTTATAACACCTGATTCAGCCACTGCCACAAATGCTCTGGTGAGATTCTATCTATCGCTACTGGTATGTAAGACCCTTGTCATTAATTAATGATTTCCTCACTATAATCAACGATTAAATGTATATTCATACTTATAGATTCATATAAAAATGTGGGTTTATTAAAACTTTTACAAAGGTTATTTGTACAATGTAATATGAATAAATTCGTCAATTAAAAACGACGATGTAAGAACGTGCGGAAGCTTGTATATTGAAAGTGTTCGGTTCCACTTCGAGCTTGATCTTCATCCGGGCACACTTGGAAATCACCTATGGTCAAAACCACGTAAATAGTTAGTTTTGACCTGTTTAATCACGTATAAACAAGTTCTAAGGCCCAACAATATAAAAGAAACAAAATTTCTAAAACAATAGGCGGTCGCGCCCCGCGAACGTTCTCAGTTCATCCTTCGCAGCCCGCGACAAGGGTCGCGCCGCGCGACCATAATGTTGATATGCCGTCGCATAGCGCGACGGTCTGATTTTCACAACATGTTTATTTTCCTTGTTGCTGCACTTGCCCAGCTACGAAAATTTACATATAACAACTTCAAACCTGCATAACTTTTGCTACACAAGTCCGTTTTGCGTGATTCTTTATCCCACGCGATCGAAATTTGATTCTCCATCCCATGGAGTTAAAATCCAACATCTGAATTCGTAATTTCTTAGATTTCAAGCTCTCGGCTTGAAATTCAAATATAACTCCTTTTGACCCGTTAGGGGCATTTTAACACTTTTAAGGTTAAATCATGCTTTTCCTTGGCTTACATCCTATCCCCACTTTAAGTATCGAATCGTCATTCATCACATTATAATCGTGGTGGATTTAGTGTAGTAACTCGTTTACTCCGAGTTTTACCCCTCGGTAATCATTTTACGGAAAATTCTCATATCAATTCATTAAACACTAAAGTTCCGTATCATTCCTTTTTACATTGATCTTAAGAATCCAATTAATAACGCTTAATTCTAAACAACCTTTGAAGGTAGTTTGCCCGGTTTATAAAACAAGGGCGTTTTGGTCAACTTAGCCCCTCATTTTGCGAAGAAGGACTTTTGCCACTTATTTGACCAAATTTGTATGTTAACTACAATCATATTTGCACGTACCTGGATCAGATCAACACACTGACTGGTTTTAATACTTTGTCTCGATATTTCGGCTAATTCATAGCAACGCTAAACCATAAGCCACTTTATCCTGTAAGCATAAGACTCGGCAAGTGCTTATTAGTCATTATTTTGTCAAATGGTATCTCATTACCATTTGGCCCGTTTGGTCTAGACGGCCAAACATTTTGAGCTTATCATTAAATGAATTTATTTAACATTCAGATTTCTTACCATTTAGTCACGTCTACTACTCCATCTCTTATGCTTTAACCCAATGTAGCTTAAGCCACTTGGGTATCGTTTTTAAGCCCCGACTTTTATCCATTTATACGTGACTAAATCACCCCTTTTTACCCATTTTTATTCGTTTAGGCTTACTAATAAAGTAGCCATTCGAAAACACCTTTTATTTATGTCACTTCATGACCAAATTACCATTTTGCCTCTTTTATCATTAAATATGGTTTTTCATCATCAGGTGTGCTCTGACCCGTATCGTTTTGGAACGGAATCATGTCTTGAATATCATCTTAATTGTATAAGAAACCTTTAGAATAAACACGTATTCTACAAAAAGTGTAAGTTCCATTTATCTCGCATCCGGTTTACGCTTCCCTTCTCATACTTGATTTATTTGACCGCTTCTTTCCCAAGCCTCCACCTAGCTCGTTTAAGCGTCAAACTATTGTCAATCATTTACAAGGCGGTTAAATTAGTTATTAACAATCACGACTATTCCACCTCACTTATTTTCTATGTCGAAGCTACTATTCGACTTCATGATTGGTTAACTTAGTTTATCAAAGTTAACTATTTTCAATCACATAGTTACAACATTAAGTGTAAATCAACATAACATTTAGAACCCTTATTACTTCATATTACGCGTAATTGACATATCATTCAAATACGCGTTTTCACTCTAAATTTCAACACTTTAGTTCCCATTTAGGCATTTTAACAAACACCTAATGTGCATAATTTGTATTCTTCTATTATCAAGTTCATGGTTATTGTTCTAACGAACTTTTAACATCAATTAACATGTTCATATCAATTTTCGCATCTACTACATCAGAATTTACTTACGAAAATTTAAATTACACTAGAACAACTATCAAATTTCTAGTGTTTAACATGTTCATACAAAAACCCACTTATCACCTTCAATGGTGATCATGAATTCACAAGAATTAGGCCTTACTTCATCATATACTTGTCTAGGGTTTACTCCTAGACACTATAATGTTCCTATTTCATCATATAACAAGCATGCAAATCATCTAATTCGGATTCTCTAGGTTTGCTCAGAAATTCAACTAGAGATTTCTCATGAAATTTACATACCTCGTGACTCCTTTTTAGTGGAGATCACTAATTCGTGCTCAGATTTTGATTTAGTTCAATTTGAGAGATTTGTGAGAGTTTAGGGTTTGGCTCCTGGTGTCGCCCCTGTTCGATCGCAGAACACACACTTCAAGTGTGTGTTTTGTTTTTGATTTTTCTTTTATTAAATAACTTTATTAAGTTATCCAAATTTAACCCCTCATGTTTGGTTTGTTATCTAGTAGGCCACATCCTACTTATTTTTAACAATATTCTCTATTATTAACTAGGTTCAATATTCCTAGTTAACTTGGTGGGTTCCGGGGGTTATAACCCGTTCCATTCTAAATCCCGTTAACTCGGGCCTCTCAAAATTTTATTTTCTCATAAACATTCCTTCTCCCCCTTTTTATTTAACATTTGATTTATTTATAAAAAAAAACTTAATATGCACCGGGTAAATTTTACCTCTAACGGTACTTTACCCGTCTTTTAGTATTAACGTGGTTTGATTACTAACCCGAAACCTTTCTCATGTACTTTATCAGCTTAGATCATTCGAACCTTAGTCTCGGTGTTCTCTTGAGCATTGCCCACACATAATACTCTTACCAGGGAAGTATGGTAATGTCTTTTTGGTTTCATAGCATATGCGTCTTTTACGTGTATGGCCTCATAGACCGATACTTTCATCTTGTATTTCTTAATCTGGTCACTTATTCGGCCGAGTTGTCATCTGATCACTTGGTTATATTTATTTTCAGCATGCTTACTTCAAGCTAATCTCAGATCGACAAGTGCTTTGTATAAGTCGTAACACTAATCTGACTTTGAAAGGTTTTACCGGCTAGACTGATTAGTCGACGTCACTTTATTCCCCGTCATTCGGGTATATCTTATTGCCAACCTGGCCTTTTGCGTGTTTTCTGATTTTCATATCTCGTAACGCACGTTACAACTTGACTGTATTCTATATCATTTTCTATATTTCTTTTCTTGTCTGTGAGCGTGTCACGTCACGTTTAAGTCTAATTCGACTTTTCTTTATCATGCTTCTTCTTTTCGGACGTATCGTCTCGCACCCATCGGTGTTAACACCCACATTCTTTGATTTACTCAATTCCGAATTCGTCTCATATTATTCAAACGTGTTAAAACGTTGTTTCTTACCAAAAATTGAATTTTTAGTTTAACGTTTTCTTTTTAGCTCATGTCAATTCCAAGGAATTTACGTCCAAGGATTTATCCCCTTCCGTTTTCATTTCGGTAATGACTTCGCTCACTTTTGTGACGTAGCACAATTTAAATAATTGTGAACTCTTTTGTCATTTTTTTGCCCGTTTAAATGTTTTAGTGAAATTTTTCACTTTTGTCAACCAGACCTTTTACAATCTCTTTGCTTTTAATCCATTTAGTTAACTTAGCGAAACCTATCGCTTTTATGCTAACTTTATCTCCCGTTATTATTTTATGCGGGAAGTTATAGCCAGTTTCCTTGTTTTAAACTATTGACCCGTAGGTTCTTTCGCTTAGCCTCGTATGCTATTTCTTTATATTTTCACATTTTCACCTTATTAAGGTGAGACCCTAACAATTCGTTTCTTTCTATTTGGGACCCGAAGGTCTTTTTGGTCACATAGACCTTAGCCTCATTTATAATCTTGTAGGTTATGATAATCCGGTAGATCATCTTTTATTCAAGTCTTTATTCAAATGTATATACATTTATATATGTAGGGTGGGGTTCGGCTACAAAGTCTATTTTTCCTACAAAGTGTACAAAGTCATAAAACAGCACAATTTCAACCATAAAACACACTCAAAACTCACAAATAACAAAGTGAAGATCACTAAAACACAATATCCAAACCCTAACATTCCATAAAAACTTCATACACACCATCGTAGAACTATGAATATAAAACACAACATGACGATCATCATAAAGCACACTAATGTTAGTCATTCGAAAATCAAAGCCTTATAATCTAAAACACAACACAAAACCCACAAATATGGCATTTTAGTAATCTTCACTTTGTTAGTTGTAGGGTTTGAGTGTGTTTTATGGCTGAAATTGTAGTGTTTTATGACTTTGTACACTTTGTAGAAAAAATGGACTTTGTAGCCAACTCCCACCCTATATATGTATATGGCATTAAGGCACCCTTTTTATGTTCCAAATCATTTATTTTCGCCTTGGTATTTCCCTTGACCTTGACCGTAGTCTAAGGCTACATTTGTTTTCTTTCGGACAAATTTTCCGACTTTATGACTTCTCATGTCATTTGTGCGTCGGTTCATCTTATGCTCACCATTATCCAGTTTACATATATTCGTATTTGATTGTTTCCCATTACCGGGCTCATTATTCTTTTGCTTTTAACGCTATTGTTATCCCGCTTGCGCTTACTCATGCCATCCGGCATTATATTATATTCGACTTGTTTGACTTATTCATGTGAAATTTTATCATTTATGGATGTCAACTTCATTCTTTGTTCGACCCGTTCAACTTTAAAATGGTTGAACATAATTTATCAAAATTTCTATTTACATCATCTTGTCGTCTTTTAGTCATGACTCAAAACCCGAGTCTTTTAACTTTCCATACGAGTTCCCGTTTCTCGGTCTACACATGTGTTTAAATCCTTACCCATCAACCGGGTGTTTTACCGAAGTCGTTATTATTGCAACCCTCCCGGTATGCATTAAGACTTCGTTTCACTTTTATATTCCGACTTTGTCCTCAAGTTTGACGTTTTACAAAAACGGCTCGTTAAGAGACATATTTGCATTCTCCGGGTTTGAGTGTAAGTACACCCCCTCCCAATGCATATCTTAATCATTTTACATGTTTGCATTCTCCGGGTTCGAGTGTAAGTACACCCCCTCCCAATGCATATCTTAATCATTTTACATGTTTACATTCTTCGGGATCGAGTGTAAGTACACCCCCTCCCAATGCATATCTTAATCATTTTACATGTTTGCATTCTCTAGGTTCGAGTGTAAGTACACCCCCTCCCAATGCATATCTTAATCACTTTACGTTAATCTTTGTCCCTTCACTCGGGCTCATTATCCTAATGTAATACGCTTTCGTCACCCAGCTGTGCGTTTACATTATTATCAAATATTTTGCTCATTTGATTCATTTGGGTACTTTTTAATTTGTCCCACTCACCCCGTCCTTACTATATCGGATGTAAGCATGTCCATCATAAAAAGTTCATGGTACCACGTGCTCACCACTTACTTGGCCATAGTAAGCGATCAATACCTGGTATACATGACCTTTTTATAATTTTCACATTACACCCCATGTAAGTAATGCCTCTATTTGTTTCTCTTAGGAATCAATATCTCGGATAGATTTTCTATTCGGGTTTTTCCAAGTTTTTTAATCTACATATGCAGCTTTCAATCTCTACATATTTGTTGCATATTACTATTTGTGCAATTAAATTTAAAATGTGCACCTGGTAATGCTTGCCCTAACGGGCTTCTCTTGCCATTAGCCTTGTTCGCGATCGTTACGCGATTTAGGTCCTTGATGAGCATACTCTTTGGACCGTTCCTCTATCAAATCCGCGATTTGTTAAACTCTCGCTATCTTCATATGCGAGTGTCCTTCAACTAAAACATTTACAACACTTAGTAATTTCGACATTAATGGATGCCCGTATTATAGTACAAGGCTTTTCTACTATACGCATCAATGCGTGTAATTTCGTTGACTATATCTACTCTATATCGTTTTTATTGGTATAACGTGTATTACACGATAACCATATGTGTTGTTCTCAACACTTTAATCATACTAAACCATTGATATACATGTACTTACCGGATTTTCGATCAAGCCTCGAACCGAACACTTTATTCTTTTAACCTTGAGCTCTGATTACCAACTTGTAAGACCCTTATCATTAATTAATGATTTCCTCACTATAATCAACGATTAAATGTATATTCACACTTACACATTCATATAAAAATGTGGGTTTATTAAAACTTTTACAAAGGTTATCTGTACAATGTAATATGAATAAATTCGTCAATTTAAAACGACGATGTAACAACGTGCGGAAGCTTGTATATTGAAAGTGTTAGGTTCCACTTCGAGCTTGATCTTCATCCGGGCACACTTGGCAATCACCTATGGTCAAAACCACGTAAATAGTTAGTTTTGACCTGTTTAATCACGTATAAACAAGTTCTATGGCCCAACAATATAAAAGAAATAAAATTTCTGAAATAATAGGCGGTCGCGCCCCGCAACAAGGGCCGCGCCGCGCGACCATAATGTTGATATGCCGTCGCGTAGCGCGACGGCCTGATTTTCACAGCAGGTTCATTTTCCTTGTTGCTGCACTTGCCCAGCTACGAAAATTTACATATAACAACTTCAAACCTGCATAACTTTTGCTACACAAGTCCGTTTTGCGTGATTCTTTATCCCACGCGATCGAAATTTGATTCTCCATCCCATGGAGTTAAAATCCAACATCTGAATTCGTAATTTCTTAGATTTCAAGCTCTCGTCTTGAAATTCAAATATAACTCCTTTTGACCCGTTAGGGGCATTTTAACACTTTTAAGGTTAAATCATGCTTTTCCTTGGCTTACATCCTATCCCCACTTTAAGTATCGAATCGTCATTCATCACATTATAATCATGGTGGAATTAGTGTAGTAACTCGTTTATTCCGAGTTTTACCCCTCGGTAATCATTTTATGGAAAATTATCATATCAGTTCATTAAACACTAAAGTTCCGTATCATTCCTTTATACATTAATATTAAGAATCCAATTAATCATAACGCTTAATTCTAAACAACCTTTGAAGGTAGTTTGCCCGGTTTATAAAACAAGGGCGTTTTGGTCAACTTAGCCCCTCATTTTGCGAGGAAGGACTTTCGCCACTTATTTGACCAAATTTGTACGTTAACTACAATCATATTTGCACGTACCTAGCTCGGATCAACACACTGACCCGTTTTAATACTTTGTCTCGATATTTCAAATTCATAACAACGCTAAACCATAAGCCACTTTATCCTGTAAGCATAAGACTCGACAAGTGCTTATTAGTCATTATTTTGTCAAATGGTATCTCATTACCATTTGACCCGTTTGTTCTAGACGACCAAACATTTTGCGCTTATCATTAAATGAATTTATTTAACATTTAGATTTCTTACCATTTAGTCACATCTACTACCCCCTCTCTTACGCGTTTAACCCAATGTAGCTTAAGCCACTTGGGTATCGTTTTTAAGCTCCGACTTTTATCCATTTATACGTGACTAAATCACCCCTTTTTATTTGTTTAGGCTTAATTATAAAGTAGCCATTCGAAAATACCTTTTATTTATGTCACTTCATGACCAAATTACCATTTTGCCTCTTTTATCATTAAATATGGTTTTTCATCATCAGGTGTGCTCCGACCCGTATCGTTTCGGAATGGAATCATGTCTTGAATATCATCTTAATTGTATAAGAAACTTTTAGAATAAACACGTATTCTACAAAAACTGTAAGTTCTACTTATCTCGCATCCGGTTTACGCTTCCCTTCTCGTACTTGATTTATTTGACCGCTTCTTTCCCAAGCCTCCACCTAGCTCATTTAAGCTTCAAACTATTGTCAATCATTTACAACGAGGTTAAATTAGTCATTAACAATCACGACTATTCCACCTCACTTATTTTCTATGTCGAAGCTACTATTCGACTTCATGATTGGTTAACTTAGTTTATCAAAGTTAACTATTTTCAATCACATAGTTTACAACATTAAGTCTAAATCAACATAACATTTAGAACCCTTATTACTTCGTATTACGCGTAATTGACATATCATTCAAATACGCGTTTTCACTCTAAATATCAACACTTTATTTATCATTTAGGCATTTTAACAAACACCTAATGTGCATAATTTGTATTCTTCTATTATCAAGTTCATGGTTATTGTTTTAACCAATTTTTAACATCAATTAACATGCTCATATCAATTTTCGCATATACTACATCAGAATTTACTTATGAAAATTTAAATTACACTAGAACAACTATCAAATTTCTAGTGTTTAACATGTTCATACAAAAACCCACTTATCACCTTCAATGGTGATCATGAATTCACAAGAATTAGGCCTTACTTCATCATATACTTGTCTAGGGTTTACTCCTAGACACTACAATGTTCCTATTTCATCATATAACAAGCATGCAAATCATCTAATTCGGATTCTCTAGGTTTGCTTAGAAATTCAACTAGAGATTTCTCATGAAATTTACATACCTCGTGACTTCTTTTTCAGTGGAGATCACTAATTCGTACTCGGATTTTGATTTTGGCTTGATTTGGACCTTCGATTTGAGAGATTTTTGAGAGTTTAGGGTTTGGCTCCTGGTGTCGCCCCTGTTCGATCGCAGAACACACACTTCAAGTGTGTGTTTTGTTTTTGATTTTTCTTTTATTAAATAACTTTATTAAGTTATCCAAATTTAACCCCTCATGTTTGGTTCGTTATTTAGTAGGCCACATCCTACTTATTTTTAACAATATTCTCTATTATTAACTAGGTTCAATATTCCTAGTTAACTTGGTGGGTTCCGGGGGTTATAACCCGTTCCATTCTAAATCCCGTTAACTCGGGCCTCTCAAAATTTTATTTTCTCGTAAACATTCCTTCTCCCCCTTTTTATTTAACATTTGATTTATTTATAAAAAAAAACTTAATATGCACCGGGTAAATTTTACCTCTAACGGTACTTTACCCGTCTTTTAGTATTAACATGGTTTGATTACCAAACCCGTTTTCGGGGTGTTACATGGTAGCCTTCGGGTTGCCCACAGCGGTAGCCGCCTCCTCTTCTTCTTTCTTCCCTTTCTTGTGACCGTCACCCCACCACTCCGGATAACCCACTAACCGGAAGCACTGCTCCTTTGTATGTTTCGTCATGTTGCAATGAGTTCACTTTAGCTTTGATTTGCCAATCCTTGTTGAAGTTCCAGATGATTTGAAGCTTGGATTCGGCCTGCGTCGCATGATGTATCCGACCCATTCTTCCTCAGTGGTGACAAGACTGGCGGCGATACCCTGTGACGGTGAAGAAATAGCCCCGAGAATATTTTGGTGAGCCGTTTCTTTCCGAACAGCGGCGTAGGGCGCCTCTGCCGTTGGTAATGGATCCCATATAAGGATCTCCCTTTTTCTGGGATCGAACTTCTGATCTAGGGCATTCAAGAATTGGAACAGTTTCTGTTCTTCCCTAATGGTGTTGTAGGCGGTAATGTTGGTGGCGCAGGTCATCGGATTTGGGTCTCGTCTTTCAATCTTACACAAGATTCCTTGCATCACAATCTAGAAATCTTCAAGTGGTATGCCGTTTTGTTTAAAATCATTAGCTTTGACGTGTAAGTCGAAAGTCTGCAACTTGTCTTTCCCACTACTATACGTGACCACCAGAGCATCCCATAGCGTTTTCGCTATTGGGAACTCGGTAAGGTTGCTGGCTAGCGAGGGTTCAATGTTTTGGATGAGCCAAGAAAACACTACCAGGTCATCTTGTTCCCATTGTTCATACTTCTCATCTGATTGGTTTGGTGGGTTTCCAGAAAGGTGATTTAGTAGGGCTTTTGATTTTTCGCCAATGGCAACATGGGTCATTCTTGGCAGAGGGCATAATTTTGGTTGTTTAGTTTAATACTGATCTGTAGGCTTTCAGATAATGTGGTTTGAGGTTTGGGTGTTAAGGCTGTTTTTTAGAAGATTGGCTATTTGGGTTGAGAGGTCATCGTTTATGACCACGTCACCGTCGTTACACATGGCGACCAGGAAAGGTAGATGATGAGCAGGTTGTGAGGATCTCTCACTGCTCTGATACCATATTTCAGAATGATAATCAGAGGGAATTGCTGACTTTTGTATTGATTTTTTTAATGAATTAAAAAGAAAGAAAAGCCTATATAAATAGACTTTTTACAAGACAACTGTAAATGGAAACAAATATTCTCGAAGGCTGAATTTCTAGAATTGTGAGCTGGCAGTGAATGCGGGCCTTTGATATATATGGAGACGATGTCAAACTGATCCATGATTTTCTCTACAATAATATTCTTTCTTTTCTAACACTTTTATCACTTTTACCCACAGTGTCTCCGGTTCGATTTTCATCCTCCGCCACCACTTTACTAGTAATGCCAAGTTCAACTCCTTGATTCCTCCTACACCTAGATTGCCTTGTTTTTTCGAAGCTACGATCTTCTCCTACATAACCCACATAGTTTTTTATTTGCGCCGCACCCGCCCCATAAGAACTTTCTTCTTATACCCTCCAACGTATTTATAACCACGACCGGTGCCTTATACAAAGATAAGTAGTAATTAGGCAAACTACCAAGTACCGCTTTCACTAAAGTTAGTCTCCCGACGAATGAGAGGAGTTTCGCTTACCATGATGCCAATCTTTTGTTAAACGTGTCTATAACTTCAATCCAATTAGCTACTCGATTCATATTGGCATCCACCTTTAGGCCTAGGTAACCGAACGGTAAGCTCCCCACCTTACACTTCAGCGTATTTGCCATATGAATCACGCCCGCCTCGCTCTTTCCAATACCATAAGTGTGACTCTTTTTTCTGATTTATCTTCAAGCCCGAAACTATATAAACGAGCCGTAAGATTCTTTATATTTTCCTCTTCCCAACTCCCCATGAACATTGCGTCATCGGCGAAGAACATGTGTGAAATATATGGTCCATCATTCGGTAATTTCACCCCCGAAAACAACTCACACACCTTGGCCTTTACCATCAACACTTGAAGAGCCTCCATAGCTACTACAAACAAAAACGAAGATAATGGGTCACCTTGTCTTAGGCTCTTTTCGTATTGAAATTCACCGGAGGGAGACCCATTAACTAAAATTGACGCCCTCCCTGAAAATAAAGTTCCCATGATCCAGTTGCGCCACCTTGCTGGAAAACCCATATAAGTTAACATAAAAATTAGAAATTTCCAATTTAGTGTATCATACGCCTTTTCTATGTCCGCCTTAAATAGAAAGATTGATTTTTTTACCCCTTTTTGCCCGGTTTACTACCTCGTTTAAAACTAGGGGACCGTCAACAATATTTCTTGAGGAATATTGTTTCGTTGTACGTGTTTCTAAGTTATTGAGGAATGGGTGCGGCACTGATTATCATAATAAACCACCTTAATTTTTTGTGTGTGTATTTTTACTTTTAAGTGCCGATGTTGTAAGGAATGTAAAAGGAATTTGGGACCAATGGCATCCTCCCATTTCCTTTTTACATCCACGTGGAAAAGGTTGGTCGAGAATTAATATTAATTTATACTTTTATTATATAACTTACCAAAATTTATGATGCGCACATAATCCATTAAATTACTATGTGGATGTTGATCTTGTGCTTTATATTGTCACTCATCATAGTAAAAACACAGGGGCTAAATGTTACTATGTCGTGATAAAGAGGGACTGAAGTTAAATATAATATAGAGGCGTCTTACCAATATGCTCGTGCATTCTGATTCGCTATTAGAAACAGGTTTACACTTTTTAGTGTAATTGATATAACATCATTACAAAATCCTAAATTAATCATAATCACTACCTTCCTAAAATAAAAACACAATATTGCAGTGACATTTCATTCATCTAAAACTCGACTCAGTCTAAGCCCTATCGGTACTGGAACATTGAATCTAAACTTCCCATTCTTTCCTTTCTCCAACAATGGGATCATAACATGAAGCTCTCTGCTTGTTAGTTGACCTTCCGCGCCTAGACTGTCATACGATAACAAGGGAATGTTACATCTGAAGTTAACTCTCTTCTTCCGTCCAACTACCACACCTGTGCCCATCAACATCAATCCACCGACCTTCACAGATGGTTTTTTTTTTTTTTTTTTTTTTTTTTTTTTTTTTGTGAAAAGATAATCACAAAGCCTAACGTGAACTGCAAAACTACCATTTTAAATTTTTCTGAGTTGTCATCCTCTCAATCACTGTAGAGTTTTTCGACGCCCTCTAAAACGGTGTCGATAACCTCGGGGACTCGATGTTTTTCATTCATCCGTGTAGCATCTAAGGCCAAAACGAAGGTTTTGGCAAAAAAAAAAAAAACATAATCAAACACGCTGTACCAAAACAAAATATTAGGTTCAGCTAATAAAATTATAAATTAAATTTGTACAAAGTTTATTATAACCTTCTTTCATCACTGGGTCGTAAATTGCAAGAAAGAAAAGACACCCATCCAAAATTCAGTACACAAATAAATTTCTAGTATCTCTTAAAACACAAATCTCAATATTAGCATTCAAAATAATTTACGTAAAATTTTATAAAAAAAAGAAAATGTACATTCTCCTTGAAAGCTTCTAAAAAACATTTTCACATTCTCCACTTTCAATTCTCTTCCAGTCACTTGTGGTGCAAGTTCCACAAATATGTATTTAGATACCAGCCTTGCCAACATCATGCTAGTAAAAGAAACAAAGTTAACAACTCCTAAAACACTACCTAGTAATAATAGAAAAACCAAATTACTTAAGATGTTCAACTATACACATAGATATATAAGATGAAAAAAGTCTTACCACCAAGAACGCCTGAGACCTTCAAAGATTTTTTCATGTGTGACAAGGTCCATAAATGCCTCCAAAAGCTGATTATTCATCAAATTCTAAGAGTTTGGAGCTAAAGACGAAAAGGTTTTATTGTTTACTGTAGAAATAAAACCATATCTTAGCTTGGTGTTGGGTCTAGTAAAAAGACTGATTTTTTTGTGATGTAACATGGAAATAGAAGTATTTCCACGACAGTTGAAGGCTTTTGATGATCCCTTAGCTACGTTAATGATTGATTTTCTTAAAATATTGCTACCATTGTTGTCATTAGGGCTATAAACAAGCCCAGAAGCTCGAAAGCTACTCGTTATCAGCTCGGTTAAAAGCGAATGAGCCGAGCTTTAACGATCCCGAGACCTAGCTCAAGCCTAAATTAGAGCTCATTTAGTTATCGAGCTTGAGCTCGAGCCTGAAATACAAAACTTGTTTACGAGCCCAAACAAAAATTTATTTATTTTTTATATAATATAATAATAATGATTATAACATTGGCGAGCCGAGCTCGAGCCGAGCTTTGGCGCGTTTAAACGATATTGAAGCGAGCTCAAGCCGAGCTTTTATCTCATTTGAGGTTGTTCTTAAAATAGCTCGATCCGAGTCGAGTCGATCTTGAGCTTTGGGTTTCATTTGCGAACCGAGCTCGAGCTCAAATAAGTAGGCTCGAACAGAGGCGAGCTCGACCTTCATAAAAACATGACGAGCCGAGCTCGAGCCCAGTCGAGCTCAGGCTCGACCCGACTCGTTTATACCCCTAGTTGCCATTGTTGATTGAAATGAAAGCTCAGGGTTTTGTAGAGAGAGAAAGAGATGTGGGTGGAGAAAGATGATGAGAAAGTGTGCTTATTTATAGAATGAATATTTACAGATTTCGTCCGCCAACAATACACGATTTACGATAGTTGACATGTTCTAGAATACTCCTTAGTAAAATTAATGTGAATTAAAAATTACAAATAATTAGATGTTAGGGATAAGTCAAGAAAGGGTATTGTACAAGAGGAAAGAAGTGTACGAAGTGAAGGAGAGAAGTTTGGCCTTTGATTCGCAAGATCAATGGTTGAGATTAAGTGGTCCCAAATATAGAATTCACATGACTAAAAACAACGGAACAAGTGGAGGAAAAGAGTAAAATAGTAAAATCCAATATTGTTGACTTATAAACCCACTTCCCCCTTGATTTTCAAATGGCTATAACTTTTTCATACGGTGATATTTTTTTTTATAAAAATTACACTGTATTAACGAGCATTTCATTTTCTTTAATTCGAGCAACTTATTGATATATTTTTCTTAAAAAAATGCAACATTTTGAATACCCATTATGTGATTACGTGATTTTGAATACCCGGTAAGTAAGTGACTACGTGATTTTGAATATCCATTATGTGATTACTTGATTTCATTATACTATTTTATGTGAAACCCCACTAAATGATTACCTAATTACGTAACAATAGTTGACTATGTATTATTAAATGACTACATGATTTTAAATACCCATTTCGTGATTACGTGATTTCATTATACTCAATTCTAAAACCCAATTAACAAGTCCAAGTGACTAATAAACAAAATTATAACCCAATTGGCAATTGTGGGAAACAAAACGTCACTTGGGAAACATTCACGTTCATGGTTGTTCATCATCTCACATCGACTGAATTGAAGACTTGGGCCTGGGGATTCAATTTCATCCATCATCATCATCATCGCAGTCGCAGCAGAGGAGGAGTTTAGAGTAAATTATTTTTTATGTATTGTTGATCAAGCTATTTTTTTCACTTGAAACAAAATTTGAACAATATCAAAATTCAAAAAAAATATTTGAGTTTTTGTTTCCTAAAAAGTTGAAGACTCTTGATGAACCCAAGCTTAAGGCGTGTTGTTATCGCCTTCAAGATGCATTGAAGTACGAAGGAGAGTCCGATATTGATGCTAAAGAATTGTATATGGAGTTGAAGTTGATTGATACATTTTTACCGAGACACGTTGACAATCCTTTTGACGTTTTAGACTATATCTTCCAGCGCAATACTACTTATCCTAATGCTATAAATGCATATAAAGTGTTGTTGACGATTCCGGTAACCGTGGCATCGGCAGTAAGAAGTTTCTCAAAGTTGAAGTTCTTGAATACCTATTTACGTTCTACAATGTCACAATAAAGGCTAAACGGGTTGGCGACAATATCTATTGAAAGTGAAATATTAGATACTATGGATTACAAAGAGTTGATCGAGAGCTTTGCTTCAAAAAACGCTAGGAGAACCACATTGTTCGCTTAGTAAGTAGGTTCGATACTTGCCAATGACCTTTAACTCAAGTGGTAGGAGGACTTGAGTTATTCTTTGAAGACTCAAGTTCAATTCCCATTTGGTGCAAAAAAGGAGTGAGGCACTGGTGGGTAGTGATAGGAGACCCAGGGAAACCTGGGTGCGATCCTTGAGCCAAACAGGTTTTACTGGTAATTTACCGTCATGCCTACGGGCGGGTGGGTTACCGGGTTTTTTCTGGAATTGGTGGTGGACCACTCGGGTTACTCTCGGAGTACTCCGTTTGTCCAGTAGGTGCCCCGAGAGTGCTCGGGATTGATTTGTTGGCCGTTCAAAAAAAAAAAAGTAGGTTCGATACTTTGATCATTTTTGCTACACTATTTTTGTTAATTTGTTTTATCTATTTCATAATAATTATCGTAGTATTATAGGTTTTTAGTATTTATATATTTGATTGAGTGATTGATGAGTTTATATTATATGAATATTTGTGAATAGGGTCCAAATTTTTTATCTCGAACAGGGCCAATTTTTTTATGATTTTCGAAGACCGTCCTGGAGCTCAGCTCGATTCGAGCTTTGTTTCTAAAGCTCGAGTTCGGCTTGTGTGTAATTTTTAATCTCCCCGAGCATGTCACGTTTATTATTTACTTACAGACGTGATTAAGCTCGGCTCAGGGGTCAAGCCGCTGCCACTGCTGCCAAGTCCGATAACTAATAAACGGTTGTTATGGATGCTTTTAGTTTTGTTATCCTTGGTTCTATTACCTCTATTGGTAGCTGTTTCAGTTTATTTGTTACTCTTATGTTTGTTCTCATACATTTGTTCGTTTTGGAGTAAGATACTGATTATTAAACATTTTGTTGGGCTTGTGGTATTGATGTTAATTTGTTTGGAGTGAAAGTCTTTATGCAATGTTGTTTTTAAAAAATGTGAGTTAATTCAGGTTTCGTAAAATTGAAAGTTAATGATTAGCAATGTTTACAAACTTATAAGAAATAAACGTGTACAACAGTCTGTTAGTGTAATTTACCTTCTTTTTTTATAGATTATAATAATACTATTTAAAAGCGACCTGTTCTGACCTGAACATATTATGGTTGGAACCCGTTTTAACCCGATTATATTTTCGTAAAACCCGTTTTGACCCAAACCAGGTTGGACTAGTTTTAAATTTGACCCGAACATATTCTGGTTAGAACCCGTTTTAACCCGAACATATTTTGGTTAGACCTGTTTTGACCCGAACCTAGTTGGACTAGTTTTAAATGTGACCTGAACATATTTTGCTTAGAACCAGTTTTAACCCAAACATATTTTGGTTAAAACCCGTTTTTGACCCGAACAAGGTTGGACTAGTTTTAAATGTGACCCAAACATATTCCGGTTATTATTATTTTTTAATTTTTTAATTTTTTGTACTTTTTACATTTTTTATAAACTTATGGAGTTAAATGTCATTTTAGTCCCTGTGGCTTGGGCCATTTTGTCAGTTTAGTTCAAAGGTTTCATTTTTCGCCTGTGGGTCCAAAAAGGTTTCACAACTGCCATTTTAGTCCACTTGGTTAACTTCATCCATTTTTTCCGTTAACGAGAAGGGCAATTCGGTCATTTTATATGTAATTTTGTTAACTAGAAGGGCATTTCATGCATATAAAATGACCGAATTGCCACTCTCATTAACAGAAATAATGGATGAAGTTAACCCAGTAGACTAAATTGGCAACAGTAAAATATTTTTGGATCCACAGGCGAAAAATGAAACCTTTGGACTAAACTGGCAAAACGAACCAAACCACAGGGACTAAAATGGCATTTAACTCTAAATTTATGCATATATAAAAAAAAATTGTTTACTTTTTTTATTTTTTTTTTAATTTTATATTTTTTTATATTTATATTGATATATATTTTTTTGTTTTTAATTGGTTTTTTCATCTCATCCTAACCCAAACTCATTTTGATCCAAACTCATCCCGATCCAAACTTATCCTAACCTTTTCTTTGGTATACCTATACTAATCCAAACCCATCCAGACTCATCACCTAAACTATAACAACCCTCCTGAATATTTTCGACACCCTAAATATAATTAAAATATCCCAATATGTTCTAAAATACACCCCATACGCGAAAATGGCCCCGAATACCTTTATTTTTAGTAGAATTAAATAAAAACGAAATTTGAGGAGCTGTCGCGGGGCGCGTAGCCCTTGGCTACTTCCTACGCGGGGCGCGACAGCCAGTCGTCGAGACGCAGCCCTGAGCTGCCACATGGCAGCAACGTGTTGGACCTATACTCGTGACCGGACAAGGCTACTACCTAGGCACCCTATGTCGCGGGCCGCGTAAGACTCCCTCTAAGTCTACGCGGGCCGCGAGGGACCCCAAATCTGCTCCTATAAATTGGGAGCTCAGGCCTTCAGTTCCGATCGTTCATTTCCTTTTTCTCTCTCTCGAATTCTCACATAGCTAAAGTGCTTTTCGGATATAATACCCCCTAATTAACGAAGTTCTGCCCCGTTGTAAGTATCATAACCCCGGTTACATACTAGATACGCTGCCCGATTGGTCCAGGATTCCGTAACGGCTGTCGTGGTTCTGCCCGACGTAGTCGTTGGAATGTCGTCTCGGGGAGGGTATTACTAATGTAAATTTTGGGTTATTATACTAACGTGTGTGCATTTGTGTAAATTATAGATAATCACCAGGAAACTCTTACAGAAAACCTAAGACAGCAATGTGGTAATCTCCTTTTTGCAAACTGTTTTTACAAAACCTCACACAATTAATAATATATTAAACAGTTATTGAGTATTTGTATTCTACAATTATCATCGGTATGTTGGGGTTTTGTATACAAAATTTGTTACTACCTTACGAGGAGTAACACGACCACAAGTCGGGTTGACAGTACCGTGGGTGGTAACTGAATAGATGGAAACAAATGTAATTGTGTAACCGCCCTCAATAATGTACAATGGTTTTTATTAAACTTGATTAAACTGAGATTTACTCACCAATATTTCCCACTGACAAAATGTTTTTAAACGCGCTTCAGGTAACAAAATGTGAAAGCCAAATAGAAGCCAGCTAGACAGCACTGAAGGCTTGGAAAAGTGGCTATAAAGTTACCTAAAATAAAGAGATGTTTTATTTAAATTTTATCCCTATGAAAATGTGTGCACTTGAAACTCGGGATTTTCCCATATGTTTAATATTATAAAAGCGTGGTATTTTACTCTGATAAAATCTTTCCTAACTACGGTCCTGATGTAAATTCCGCTGTCAAAATGACCAACACCGATTCCACCAAAACTAGCCGCGGCCGCCCGTTCCCAGGTTGCTAGGGGACGGGGGTTGCGACAGAAGATGGTATCAGAGCTAAGCCACTGATTTAGCCACAAAAGTGTTCTGCTGACACCAAAAAGTTATCTAAAGTGTTAGGAAATTTTCAACGGAACTACGTGCATATTTGTATTTTATTGTTATGTGTTATTTGACTATTTGTTAGTTTACGGTATGAGCGACTAAGGACCTTCCGACGCGTATCGTCAGTTGTCCAGCTCGCCTAGAAGCGAAGGCACCTCTCCACAGCCTGCCCTCTTAGGGTATTCAGCTGATAACGAAGATGGGATATTCGTGTTTAAGGCTCAGTCTGAAGAGTCATTCACTCCTAAAAAGAGAGGATGGTTCTGTAGGGGAGCGCATGAACGTAGGAAACGAATGAAAAAGTTACAACAACAGCGAGCCCTAGCAGCCGCTAAAAGAGAGACAGATGCCCACGCCCAGGATATGCTTAATTGGGGTTTAGCCAATTTCCATATCCTAGCAACCACAGCAGCCGATACAACAACCCTCCAAAATATTTTTCGACGCCCTAAAATATATTAAAATACCCCAATATGTCCTAAAATATACCCCGTATGTGAAAATCGAGCCCTGAATACTATACATAACTAAAAATAAATTAAAACAAAATTCTGGTGTCGCTCACCGGGCGCGTAGCCTTTGGCTACTGCTTACGCGGGCCGCGACAGCTTCGGGTCAAGGCTGCACCCGGTGCCGCCACGTGTCAAGCGTGTGTCGAAGCTACGTGTCGACGCAGCAAGGCTAGGGCCTACCCTAGCTGCCCTCGCGGGCCGCGTAGCCCTTGGCTACATCTTACGCGGGCCGCGAAAAACTTGAAATCAGCTCATATAAATTTGGATCTTCGGCAGTCAGTTTCCGTCGCTCAAAATCGAAATCTCTCTCTCAATTCTGAATAGTAGGCACTATAATCGGGTATAATACCCCCTAAATAACTAAGTTCTGCTCCTTTGTAAGTATCATAACCCCGGTTACGTATTAGATATGTTGCCCAATTGATCCAGGGTTCCGTAACGGCTGTCATGGTTCTGCCCGACGTAGTCGTTGGAATGCCGTCTCAGGGAGGGTATTACTAATGTAAATATTAAGGGTTATTATGCTAACACGTGTGCATTTGTGTAAATTATAGATAATCACCAGGAAACCCTTACAGAAAACCTAAGACAGCAATGTGAGTAATCTCCTTTTTGCAAATTGTTTTTACAAAACCCCACCTAAATTAAATTACATTAAACAGTGATGGGGTATTTGTATTCTACAATTATCGTCGGTATATTGGGGTTTTGTATACAAAATTTGTTACTACCTTGCGAGGAGTAACATGAGCACAAGTCGGGTTGACAGTACCGTGGGTGGTAATTGATTAGATGGAAACAAATGTAATTGCGCGACCGCCCTCAATACTGTACAATAGTTTTACTTAAACTTGATTAAACTGGGATTCACTCACCACTATTTCCCATTGACAAAATGTTTTTAAACGCGTTTCCGGTAACAAAATGTGAAAACCAAATAGAAGCCAGCTGGACAGCACTGAAGGCTTGGAAAAGTGGCAATAAAGTAATAGATGTTTTAGTAAATAAAATAGGGTTTATCCCTATGAAAATGTGTGTACTTAAAACTTGGGATTATTCCCACGTGTTTAATATTATGAAAGGGTGGTATTTTACTCTGATAAAATATTTCCTAACTACGGTCCTGATGTAAATTCCGCTGCCAAAATGGATAAAACACAGATACCACCCAGACTGGCCGCGGCCACCCGTTCCCGGGTTTGTTAGGGGGCGGGGTTTGCGACAGAAGGTGGTATCAGAGCTAAGCCACTAATTCAGCCACAGAAGTGTTCTGCTGACACCAAAATTCAACCTGTTAGGAAATAAATTACGGAAATACGTGCATAATTATATGTTATTGTTATGTGTTATTTGACTATTTGTTAGTTTACAGTATGAGCGACCAAGGACCATCCGACGCGTACCGTCAGTTGTCCGGTTCGCCTAGAAGCGAAGGCACCTCTTCACAGCCTGCCCTCTCAGGGTATTCTACTAACAATGAAGAAGGGATATTTGTGTTTAAGGCTCAGTCTGAAGAGCCATTCCCTCCTAAAAAGAGAGGATGGTTCAGTAGGGGAGCACATGAACGTAGGAAACGAATGAAAAAGTTGCAAGAACAGTGAGCCCTAGCAGCTATTAAGCGAGAGACAGATGCCGACGCCCAGGATATGCTTAATAGGGGTTTAGCAAATTTTCATATCCTAGCAACCACCGCTACCGATCCTAATCCAGAGCAACTGATAGCACCCCAACCATTACAGCCAATGGAAATAGAAAACAACCCTGAAAATCAAGTCGAAATGCATGATTTCAACCCAGAGGAGATACCTAGGGTACCAGTACCCAATCCCTTAGACCCAGATTATGACCCATGGTGGGTTGACAATAGGGATTATGTGCAAAGATAGCCAATAGCAAAAAATGAACCCATGCCGAATCTAGGAGCTTACCCAGGTTTGGACCCTCTAGATCCCTACTACGATAGCGATCAATACAATAGGGAAATTTTAGAGAATCCTTACCCGTACCAGGAACCCGCACCCCAGTTCCCAAACCCAGCCCCAACACCTGCACCCCCAATGAGTGCAGAAAATGTGCAAGAGCTCCGAACTTTCAGAGAAGAGATTTTAGAGAGTAGCGAGAGAATGAGGCAGGTCGGAGAGCGACTCGTCTGGAAGTACGACGAGCACAATATGGATTTCTGGATGAATCCGTATCCGTGAAGGTGATGGTAGAGGTGGTAATAATAATAATATAATATAATAATATATAATATGTGTGGATGAAAAAAAAACTACGGATGCCTACTACTAGTAGTGCAATTTCAGTTGTATTGTAATTTTAAATTTCAGTGTTAGTTTGTATTAGATGCATACTATATAAAAATAGAGTAAGTCGCAATGATCGACGCTTTTGATCAATATGCGTGTCATGTGATTGGCTATATTAAATACTATTTTGTGATATTAATATCTGGTAAATGTTCAAAAATCAGATGGACAACGAAGTGAACCAGGAAAACCTGAACAATGAAAACCAGAATGACAATAACCCGAATAATGAGAATCCGAACAACAATAACAATGGAAACCAAGTGGATAATAGTGCCATCCAACACATAGTGGCACAAGGAATTATAGATGCAAGTCCATTTATTATTCAAACTGTTAAGGAAGCTGATAATAAAAGTAAACATAGGAGTAAGCGACCAACTGAACCTGAACATAGCATGAACAACGGACCCGTACTTCAAGTGCCCATTCCCAAAAGAAGAAGAACCATATCTTATGGTTGTTCTTACAAAGAATTCTGGTCCTGCAAACCAATAGAATTCTCGGGCAATGAAGGACCCATTGCAGCTCTACGTTGGATAGAAAAGACTGAGGTTGTCTTAAAAATAAGCAAGTCTGCGGAAGAGGATAAGATAATGTTTGCTTCCAATCTATTTAAGATTTCAGCCTTAGAATGGTGGAACACTATCCTCCAGTCTAGAGGAAGTGATAGGGTTTACAACATGGAATGGGAGGAATTTAAAAACATGGTAGAAAGGAAATTCTGCCCTCCCAATGAAAAAGAACAAATAGCAAACAAGTTCCTAAACCTTAGAATTACTGGGGTGGATAGTAGGGGTTATACTACTACATTCTTTGAATATGCTAGAATAGTACCAACCCTTGCATCACTTGAACTAGTATTAATCTCCCGTTACATCTGGGGATTAATCGGGAAGATTAGGCATGTAGTCAAGGCCGCTAGACCTCAAACCATAGAAGAAGTTGTAGAACTAGAAAATACCTTGACAGATGAATTAGTCCGTACACGAGAAGAAGACCAGAGGAGAAACCTAGCTCAAAGGCTTACCCAGGGATTCCGCTACGGTAATCCCAACCGTGGGAAAAATGTAGGTTCTACCTCGGCACCCTACTGCAAGGCTTGCAAGAAGAAGCATGTGGGAAAATGCTCCACTTACTGCAATTTATGCAAGTTACCGGGACACAAGGAAGAAGACTGCAGAAGGAAGCCTAATAATGGAATGTGTTTCAACTGTGGAGAAAAGGGTCACATCAAGCCCAATTGTCCGAAACTAGTTCCAGCCATAGGCAATAAGACTACCAAAAATGCTAGAGCATTTGTTCTGACTGCAAATGAAGCTAAGATGATTCCAGACGTGATAGCCGGTACGTTTTTAGTTAATGATGTTTTTGCTAAAATATTATTTGACTCTGGTGCGAACCAAAGTTTTATTAATACTTCATTTTGCAAACTTCTTAATCAATCATTAACTAAACTCCCACAAAAATGTCTAGTAGAGACAGCAAATGGAGAAACCGTTAGGATTTCTGAAATCTTACAGGGAGCATAATAGAATTTTTAAACCAAAAGTTCATTGCAAACCTTTACCCAATGAATCTGGCAGGATTTGATGTTGTATTAGGAATGGATCGGTTAATAGCCAACAAAGCCAGTATTTTATGTGATCAAAAGTCAATTCAAGTAAATTCACCAAAAGGTGAAAAGATCACAATTAAAGGAGATAAGCCATCTAAATCCACAAAATTCATCTCTGTGATGAAAACAGCAAGTTATATAAGAAAAGGGTCATTAGTGTATTTGATTTCTATAATCACAAACACTAAAGCAAAAGAATTAAAAGATATTCCAGCCGTATCTCAGTTTCCAGATGTATTTCCAGAAGAATTACTAGGACTACCACCAGACAGGGAAGTTGAATTCAGAATTCACCTGCTACCTGGGACAGCACCAATTGCCAAAGCACCTTACCGTTTAGCACCCGCAGAAATGCAGGAACTGAAGAAACAATTAGACGAATTGTTGGAGAAAGGATTCATACAGCCAAGTTCATCGCCATGGTGAGCGCCAATTTTATTCATCAAGAAGAAAGACGGATCAATGCGTATGTGCATTGACTAGAATTAAACAAGGTCACGATTAAGAATCGGTATCCATTACAAAGAATCGATGATCTGTTTGATCAACTACAAGGAGCTCGATTTTTCTCTAAAATCGATTTAAGGTCGGGATATCATCAATTAAAGGTACAGGAAGAGGACATTCCTAAAACCGCCTTTAGAACAAGGTATGGCCATTATGAATTTACTGTTATGCCATTTGGTTTAACCAATGCCCCAGCTGCATTTATGGACATGATGAACTGAATATGTAAGCCATATTTGGATAAGTTCATAATTATTTTTATTGATGCTATTCTCATTTACTCTAAGAGTAAAGAAGAACATGCAAAGCATTTGCACGCACTTCTAAGTTTATTAAGGAAAGAAAAGCTATATGCTAAATTTTCGAAGTGTGAATTCTGGTTAGAACAGGTACAGTTTCTTGGACACTTAGTCGATCATGAAGGAATTCATGTGGATCCTACCAAGATCGAGGCAATTACTAAATGGAAAACCCCTGAGTCACCAACCGAGGTTAGAAGTTTCTTAGGATTGCCCGGTTATTATAGAAGATTTATTCGAGATTTTTCTAGAATAGCCATTCCCTTAACTAAGTTAACCTATAAATCCATTAAGTTTGAATGAGAACCGAAACAAGAAGAAGCCTTTAGAATCCTTAAGCAAAGACTAAGGGGCTGTTTGTTTACATCTGAATGGCTCTATTAAGAGGCAAGCCTCTAAATCAGTCAAAGGCTAGGCTGTTTGGTTCACAAAAACTTCACCTCTTAATGGAACCATTCAGCTCTGAGTGGTTCAGCTAGTTTTCACATCTGAATACATCTGAATGAAACATTGGACACTCATACCCCTTGCCCTAACAAAAAAACAGCCGCTCTTCTCCTCAATACACAGAGATATCATCTTTCTCCTCCACAACCGACATCATCTTTCTCCTCACAGCCGCCATCATCTCCTCCTCTCCTCCGCCGCTCTCTATCCACGTCGCAACAGTCCTCCATCGCAGCGCCCTTACAGCCTCCGTTCTCCTCCGCCGCCCACCATCTCCACTACTTCCTCCATCCACCGGCTTCCTCCCTCCACCGGCCTCCCCCACCATGTCGGCCTTCTTCTGCAGCCACTGTTCTACATCGCCTCTCCTCCACCACGTCGGCCTTCCTCTGTAACTGCTGTTCTCGTCATCTCTCCTCCACAGGTACATGATGTTTATATAAAATAGGTTCAGGTTATGTTGTGAGCCCTAATTTTTCATTGTTTTTAAAATTTTGATGTGTCGTTGGAACGTGCAAATTGGTGATATTGGAATGTGAACCATGTTAAATTTGAGTTGTTATTTTCGTTGTATAACAGTATCGATTCAAGTCCTAGTGTGTATAATGTGCAATTATTTTTATATATATTCTATATAGGTATGATTAGAAACGGATTGTTAATTGTTTGGTTAGATTGGTATATTGATTTTTACAAAGTAGTTTAGAGGGGTAAAAATGCCATTTTACACCGTCATTCAGAGGTGCAACTAAACATTAGTTTACTAGTTCAGCACTTATTGGTTCAGAGCCTCTTACCCATTCCTCTTATTCATTCAGCACTTATTGGTTCAGATGTTGCCAAACAGCCCCTAACCAACGCACCCATACTAGCGTTACCAGAAGGAACTGAAAACTTTGTAGTCTATTGTGACGCTTCTAAGTTAGGTTATAGATGTGTGTTAATGCAACGCCAAAAGGTTATAGCTTATGCATCCAAACAGCTTAAGAATCATGAAGAGAATTATTCAACCCATGATTTAGAATTAGGAGCCATAATTTTTGCCCTGAAAATCTGGAGACATTACCTTTATGGTAGTAAGTTTAGTATTTTTATTGATCATAAGAGTTTAAGGTATGTCTTCGGGCAAAAAGAGTTGAATATGAGACAAAGACGCTGGATGGAGATACTTAGTGATTATGATTGTAATATCCAGTATCATGCAGGGAAGGCAAATGTAGTGGCAGATGCTTTAAGCCGAAAATATCATGAAAAGCAAAAAAAGGGTACGTTCTCTTAAATTAAATCTACAAGTAGATTTGAATGAGCAGATTATAAAAGCACAAGAATCAGTAATCAAGGATGATACTGAAAAATTAAAAGAAATGATTAAAGAATTACAACAAGGAACAGATGGAATTTGGAGATTCCATAAGAAAAGAATGTGGATACCTAAATTAGGAAACCTACGCCACCGTATATTAGAAGAAGCCCATAAGTCTAAGTATACGATGCATCCTGGAAGTGATAAGATGTATCAGGACTTAAGAAAGATTTTTTGGTGGATATGAATGAAAACGGATATAGCGTCTTATGATTCTAAGTGTTTAACTTGTTCACAAGTTAAAGCTGAACATCAGAAACCTTCAGGTCTGTTGCAGCCATTAGAGATGCCAGTTTGGAAATGGGAATTGATAACAATGGATTTTGTTACCAAATTACCCAAAACAAGAAAAGGTAATGATACAATCTGGGCGATTGTAGACAGGCTAACTAAGTCAGCTCATTTCCTACCAATGAAGAAAATTTTCAATATGGAACAGTTAGCTAAGTTGTATGTAAGTGAAATAGTTTCATTACATGGAATTCCTTTATCAATTGTGTCTGATAGGGATAGTCGTTTTACCTCTCATTTTTGGACAAGTTTCCAAAAAGCAATGGGAACCAAGTTGAATCTAAGCACAGCCTATCATCCTGAAACAGGCGGACAAAGCAAAAGGACAATTCAAACAATGGAGGATATGCTTAGAGCTTGTGTAATTGATTTCGGAGGTAATTGGGACGATCACTTACCATTGATAGAATTTTCTTATAATAACAGTTATCACATAAGTATCAATGCTGCACCATTCGAAACACTTTATGGACGAAAGTGTCGAACCCCAGTCTGTTGGGCAGAGATTGAAGAAAAGCAATTATCTGGACCTGAAATAGTGCAAGAAACAACCGACAAGATCATTCAAGTCAAGGAACGACTGAAAGCAGCACGCGATCGACAGAAGAGTTACGCTGATAACAGACGAAAACTGTTGGAATTTCAGGTAGGAGACAAAGTGTTATTGAAAGTCTCTCCTTGGAAAGGAGTGGTAAGATTCATCCAAAGAGGAAAGCTAAGTCCCAGGTACGTTGGACCTTTCGAGATTATTAGAAGAATAGGACCTGTAGCCTATCAGCTACAACTGCCAGAGAAAATGGCAGGAATACATGACGTATTTCATGTATCTAATCTCAAGAAATTCTTAGCTAATGAATAACTGATGGTACCTCTTAAGGACATAGAGGTAAATGAGCAGTTAAAGTTTGTAGAAAGGCCTTTACATTGAAGATAGGAAAGTTAAGAACCTCAAGCACAAGAGATTAATTCTGGTCAAAGTGAAATGGGATTCCAAAAGAGGACCAGAATACACATGGGAGCTTGAATCAGAAATGCAAAGGAAATACTGTAACACCCCAAAAACGGGTTTGGTAATCAAACCACAACAATAGTAAAGATGGGTAAAATACCGTTAGTGGTAAAACAATTAACCCGGTAAATATTAGAATTTGAATAAATAAACTTGATGTTAATTAAAAGGAGGGAAAAGACTTTGGGAAAAACAAAGTATATAGAAGCCCGAGTTAACGGGACTTAAAGTAAAATGGGTTATAACTTCCCAAACCCATTCGGTAACTAGGAATAATTAACCTAGTTAATTATATGTTGTAGACAATAAAGGAACTTGACTAATTAACCTTATTTTTTATAAACTTTGGAAAATAGAGGGGCTATAATGGACAAAACTGAAAGTGAAATTACTAAAAAAGAAAATTTGACTCAAAACACACACAAGGTGTGTGTGTGTTCTGGTCGATGTTTACACAGAGCAAGAAAGGGGTTCCTTCTTTGAACCCTAAACTCACAATTTGATCAAAATCAGAGGGAAAACAATCTAGGAATTTGGGGCTTTTACTAAATTCGTGATCACCAAGACAAGGGGATCGTAAAGTATGTCGAAAATTATGATTTGGTGATATTTTGGAATTTTGATAATCATGCATGAATGAAATTCTTGTATGAAAATTTAATGTTTTAGTGAAATTGATGTGGGCTTAAGTCTAGAAACAAAACCCTAGGTGCAAACTTGTTAAATTTGTGCCATAAACTTGTAATTGAAGTATTTACCTAGTATGAGGTAAATGGGTTTATGAAAATATGATTAAGTCTTGAATTAGAGTGATAAATTGGTGATAAACTTGACAATTTGAGTAAGTTTATAATAGACTAGGGTTCGAAACCATCATGGATGGTAGTAATAGAGAAGTACTTGAACAATTATGAATTCGAGTATGTAAACATACTTGTCATAAGAAGGGTTTTCGTATAACAAAAATAAATTTGGTGCTAAATTCATGTCGTGGATGTTTGAAATCATGTTACCTACTAGTTAGTAAGTAAAATTTGATTTCATTAAGTAATCGGATGAAATTCCTAAGTGAGTTCAATGAAACAAATATGCATTTGAATATGTTGATAACTCAATTGACCTTTAAAAAGTCAAACTGACCAATGACTAGATCGAGTGATAAATTTGACATAAAACCCGTAAGGTGGGGTAGTCATAATTGATGATGACCAATCTAACCGTCTTGCGAATTATAATGATAGTTTGACGCTTAACAAGCTAGGTGGAGACTTGGAAAGGAAGCGGGTCAAACGAATCAAGTACGAAGGAAAAGCGTGTTTCGGAATGCAAGGTAAGTGAAACTTACAGCCACTTGTAGAATATTTGTTTATTTTATGAGTATAAATACGATAAAAATAATATGGGAAACATCGATTTCCGACGCAATTGATGCGGGTCAGACTAATATAAACAATAAAAACCATGGGTTATGGTAAAAAGGGTGAAATGGTAAACTGGTCATGAAAGGACTAAGTAATTATGAGTTTTCGATAAGATTACCTTGTAGTGTAATCTAACATTAAGAAAAAGGGTAAAAATGGAATTTGGTCAAGTGTTGACTAATGTAAACCAAAGTTAAAAAGGTACTCATGGCGTAAGCCAAAATGGGCTAAATAAGTAAGGAGAGGGATCTAACGAAAGGAAAATCCGAAATGGGTCGGATGGGCAAATTGGTAACTAAAAACTATGTTTTTGCTACACATGTAAAGGTTTGGCCATATAGGCCAAACGGGCCAAATAGTGGTGGTAACACCATTTGACAATATCGACTAATGTGGTTATCGAGTCTTATGATTAACAGGAACGATTAGCAATTCAAATGATTGCGTCGCCATAGAATTTGTGATAATAAAAGCAAGGTATAAATCTGGTCTATTTGTTGACCCGGGCCAGGTACGCATATTTAGAATTATACTTAAAAAGCGATATTTTGGTCAAATATTAGTGAAAGTCCTTCGTCATAAATGAAGGACTAAAATTGACCAAAAAGCCATTGATGGGTAAATTAGGCAAATGACCCATATGGGTTATTTAGGAACTTGTATGGCGATTAAGGAATATAGGTAGATACTTCAAATATGAAATCGCGAAGTGTGAAAAGAAATGAGATAGTTTTTTACTAAATTGCTTAAATCCCCTAAACGGGTCAAAACAGATTTATGCGCATAGCTTGCGTACTAATAGCATAATTCATAAGAATTATAAACCCGAGCTAGAGATCTTGAGTTAAATACATTGATGTATATATTTGGTTGTTTAAGAAACAAGTTGGTGGTTTTAAATACAAACGGGTCAAAATGTTGATTTTGTTAAAAAGTTGGAATTTTATTAGTTTGAATGTTGAATTATAACTCCATATGATGGAGAATCGAATTACGGTCACGTGGGAAAAAGAATCACGTAAAACGGAGGTCTAGATCAAAAGTTATGCCATTTTGAAGTTAGGTTTTTGTTAAAACTTAGCTGGGCAAATATGCAGCACCAGCATCACACATTCTATCGAATTGAAGCTGTGGCGTCGCACCACGGCCAAAGGCATTTGCCGTGGCGCACGGCAACGGGATAAAATATTAAATTTTTGTTTATTTTGATTATTTGACCCAATTACCTTGTTGTACTTGTTATTTAACTATCAAAACTGACTTCTAAGTTGGTTTTGATTATAGGTGAATGTCGAGAGTCCCGGATGAAGATCAAGCGTCGAGCAAGAACCGAACACACGTTAAATGAAGCTTCCGCGTCAAATCTGGATTTGTTTTGTTATAAGTGAATTATGTAAACACTTAGAAATATGTTTTTGAAATGTTGGAAACATATGGGAATGTAAGTATGACAAGTTTTTGTAAAGTCACATTTTAGCATTAAAATGTGTATTTTAATTATTAAAATCTTGATTCATTAAGACGGGCGTTACAAGTTGGTAATCAGAGCTCAAGGTTAAAAGAATAAAGTGTTTGGTTCGAGGCTTGATCGCAAATCCGGTAAGTACATGTATATAGTAATGGTTTAGTATGATTAAAGTGTTGAGAACAACACATAGGGTTATCGTGTAATACACGTCACACCAATCAAATCGATAAAGGATAGATATAGTCAACAAAATTACGTGTGTTGACACGTATAGTGGAAAAGCCTTGTATTATAATACGGGCGATTATTGATGTCCACATTACTAACTTTTGTGAATGTTTTAATTGAAGGACACTCACATCTGAAGATGATGAGAGTTGGACAAATTACGGATATGACGATGGAACGATCCGATGTATGACAAGCAGAGCATACTCATCAAGAATCTAAATTGCGTAGTGATCGCGAACAAGGTTAACGGCAAAAGAAGCCCGTTAGGGCAAGCATTACCAGGTGCACATTTTAAATTTAATTGCACAAATAGCAATATGCAACAAACATGTAGAGAATGATTGTTGCACATATAAATTAAAAGCTTGGAAAACCTGAATAGAATACCTATCCATAATATTATTTCCAAGAAAACTAAGTAGAGGCGTTACTTACATGGGGTGTAATGTGAAAATTATAAAAGGTCATGTATATCAGGTCTTGATCGCTTACTCTGGCCAAGTAATAGTGAACACGTGGTACCATGAACTTTTATGATGGACATACTTACATCCGATGTAGTAAGGACAGGGTAAATGGGACAAATTAAAAGTACCCAAATGAATCAAATGAGCAAAATACTTGAGAATAATGTAAACGCAAGCCGGGTGAAAGAAGAGTATTACATTAGAATAATGAGCCCGAGAGAAGGGACGAAAGAGCCATGCTTGACAAAATGGGCAAGTAAAACCAAAGTATAGATGATCCGCCGGATCATAAAAGCGAAGATATTGCCCACACGAAAAAGATAATCAAAGTTGTTAACTTTGGACATAGTAAAGAAAGGATGATGATGATCATCGTCACTCATAATCAATAAGGCCGTCAAGGATGGTCATATAAAGAATAAAAGACATGGTCGAATAAAAGCGATGGATTTCGCTAAGACGACCAAATAAATCGAAGCGAAGTCTTAATGCATACCGGAAGGGTTGCAATAATAACAACTTCGGTAAAACACCCGGTTGATGGTTAAGGATTTAAGCACATGCGTAGACCAAGAAGCGGGTACTCGAATGGAAAGTCAAAAGACTCGGGTTTTGAGTCATGACTAAAAGACGACAAGATGATGTAAATAGAAATTTTGATAAATTCTGTTCAACGATTTTAAAGTTGAACGGGTCGAACAAAGAATGAAGTTTGACATTCATAAGTGATAAAATTTCACACGAACAAGTCAAACAAAATAAATAAAGAATAACGCTTGCTAATGAAAGTAAGCGCGAACCGAATAAATAAAAGCGCGAAATATTAATAAACCTATGCAAGGGGATATGGGCGCTAAAAACCCTAAGGTAAAAGAATCCGGGTAGAGGGTTGCAAAGAAATACATGTAAGAACCAGATAATGGCAAGCGTAGAACAAATCAACGTGTAGATGACGTAAAGAGTCATAAAAATTGGAAAAATTAGTCTGGAAGTAAACGAGTGAAACCTTAGACTACGGCCAATGTAACAACTCTCACTAGAATCAATACTTATTGTGTTAATTGTTTAATACGGAAACCCTAATCAAGAAACCCAAGTAATTCTGCATAAACCCTAAAATTTTCAGAACAATCAGAATTAGGATCAGGGCCCCTAAAACTCAGGGGGGGTAAACCCTAATTGATAATTATTCTCCGAAACTCGTTGTCTAAATTGTGAATTCATGAACCGTCAACTCAGCAGGGCTACCCAGGTGACAAGCCTACCCTAGGCTAGGTAGACATGCCCCGCGACACGCGACAGGTGTCGTGGATTCTTCCGCGACACGCGGGAGGTGCGAATTTCGGGTATAAATAGGGGCCTTGGGACTTGAATTCTGACACTTGTTCGACGTTAAAATTCCATATATACTACGAGATATTAGCTGTTTACTACAAAACACACACTGCACGAGACGCTGCCGCAATAAACAGGGTAATAACTCGATCGCTATTACGATACAACGTCCGATCGATTGAAACTATCCAACGATTGTTTAAGTGCTGCTCAAATTGGGTTTATACTTTATTATTCATCGTGATTTCAACAGGATGTTTAAGTGCTGCCCGAACTCGGGCTATACTCTGTCATTCGTTGTGAATCCGCTGGATGTTCAAGTATTGCACTTTGTCAATCATTGTGAGGGTTTAATCTCGTGAATTGTCGTAACTGCTGTATTAGTTACTAACCCAGTTTGTGTGCATTGTTATTTAAATTAGGTTAAACAAGGCTAATCGGTAGGCTTATACACTGCTCGTTAAATCTGCAATGTGAGTCATTCTCTTTTTTTTATTGTTTTACAATATTCCAAACTATTTTCAAAGTTATAATTACAGTGATTAAGTTAATGTAGTCTTCAATTACAGCCAGTATGTAGGGTATTGTGCACATTACTACTGTTTTTATCAAGATTAGGTGGGCGAGCCTAAATCATGATACCCTTTTTGATGAGCACACCTAAATAGGGATTCACGTCACTTTTGGGTGAACGGACCCAACAGTGACATGACCACAGTCACCGAAGCGAGTCGAGTGACAAATACTATGGGTAATTGGTTGACATAGAAACATTGTAATCTCTCTTAATACTGTGAATTATAACAAATGTGTCGTTTTCAGTATTTCCCCGCTGACAAAACCTTTTTCAAACATGTTTCAGGTGATCTGTTGTAATCCAAGAAAAGTGCCGTAAAGCACTACAAGCTTGGAGAAGTGGCTCAATATAAATGAATAAAAGAAACATGTTTGTAAAATAAAGATTTCCCAGTGAAATCACCTGTCACACCCCGATTTCCACGTGTCTCACCGGTGGGCCCGGTGGGGGATTACCGTGACGATGTTGGCAACAATATAGTCAAACCACACAATTATATAATGCACAGCGGAAGCTTAAAGATAAATATATAAACTTCAACCTCTGGTTGTAATATCAAATGTATTACAGAAGTTGAATATATCCACAGCGGATCGTAAATAAACATAAAGTATTGTTCCATCAGATACTGCAATCAAGCTTGCGAGACTTATCACGACGCTAGGGAGCTAATACCAGCCAATTTACGTTTAGGTACCTGCACTTAATCTTTTTGGGGAAAATACGTCAGTTTACACTGGTAAATACATTCAACTGACACATTTGAAAATGTTTATTAAAATTGATTTGAATGCACAAGGCACAAACTCTTTTATAACTTGGGAAAATTATAATAAAATCTTGTGAACGTTTTACATGTTCTTTTATGCGTTCAGTAGCCCGGGTCGTGCCGGGTTAAAGATTTATAGACACACCACGTTTGCGTAAAACCGTAGTATAAAAACCAACGGCTACGTCTTTTAATTTTAATGTCGACACTTTATACCGGGTGTACGCCTACACCGGGATGTCGATGGTCGTGGCCATTTCGTAAAATGATGCCAAGGATATCCGGGACAACGGTCATTAAACCCCCAAAGGCTTATAAGCAACAAAACTGTTTAAATGAGCCGATCATATTTAATCAATTAACCACCTAAGCGATGGAATTATATAATGCTCAATCAAGCGGTATTAATATACCGTAACCCAAGCCCATATAGGGGAAATAAGTTAAAGTATTTACCTTTGCAAGTATATTTCCTTAATTTGGATTAAATCACCGATAGCTTTTACTGGGGCTCCTAATCTGGAACGAAGGTTTTAATTAACCTCTTAGAATCCTAACGAGTCGTTATAATGGTCGTAGCCTAGACCGGTTGGTTCCGATATATATATATATGGTTTAATCGCGTGAAAGGCGAAAACCGAGAATGGAGTGTGATTCTGACCCAACAAGTTCAGAGACTTGTTTTATACGGGTTTATGGTTCACGCTCTGAATTTTGGGGTTCAAATAATATAATTTGACCCGTATCGGCTAATTTATGAAAACTAGTTTCATAAGCCGAACCGTGCGCGCAATAGGCGAAACGGTTAACCATGAGAGTCGTACGCTTATTTCCTAAGTCAATATGCCTTAAATGGGTTGTGGTATCAGTAGGATACCTTCCGTGATGCCCGTAACGAGTTTAAGTTAGTATTATGCCCCGTAGGGACTTTTCGGTCATTTTAAAGACTTTAAAAGGGCTTTTCGAGTTCTACAGGAAATCTGAGTTTCCCGAACAGCTTATAAAGCTTAAAATACTTTATTTATTATTTAAAACCAGTAGCAACTGGAATCGGGTCAAAAGACCTTGTAGAACTCATGTTTTGGCCGAAAAGGGCATATTCGGTATTTACCGAACCGTAGCCATAACCGCAGGTTATGAGCGAGGCAAAAATTATTAAAAATCTTTAAAATTCCCAAAATATTATTTTAATACAGTGGGTAAAAGTTTTGGTGACGAAATCTTGGTTTAGATAGGTGTTATGCTAATTGCGCCGTTTATTACTAAAGTTTATTTAAATTGCGCTTTTTAGCATAACTCTCATTCTAGACCTCGGATTGACGTGAAACTTTAAGGACATGCTTATAATTTAATAAGCAAGGTTATGGTCCGTTCACGTGTCCGAAATACTCGTTTTATTTTATAAAGGCCGTTACGGTCAACTTTTAGGCGAATGACGGAAATGCGCAAAAGACTCGGATAACTCATGAACCGATCACAGAGGTTTACACCATCATGTAACCTGGTCCTAAGAGAGTCCTAAGGTATATTTATACCTCACTAAAACGGGTCAGAACTGAAGTCAAAGCAAAAGTCAAACTTTTGCGACATTCGGCTCCGAACCGGGTCAATATAGCAAATGATCGATTCAAACGAGCGCAAACAAGTTTATATACTTAATATCATGTTTTATAAGTGTCAAAACAGGTTTCATAACATATACATTACAGATTATGCATAAATCGCTAAAATAGCTTTCTGTTGACTTTTTAACCGCACGTTTGACTCGATTTTTGACATAGTTAGAGTGGTGATCAGGGGGAACCTTTTTAGAGGTTTATTACCCACATAATTACCTTCTCAAAACTACTTTTGATTCGTCATAAGACTGAACCATTTGCAAGTTATGGTAATGACAACCGTTAGTTACGACGGTTGCGTTTATGAACTATAACTATGGAAATGCAGGACCAATTGAGTATGAACGACTTACAGAAGTGTGTTCTTGCTTATAGAGCAGAGAAAGATGCTTGGAGCTTCTTTAGAATGACCAGAGAAGTTGATTTGTGTTGTGTGAATTGTTATGAGCCAATGTGGCTATTTATAGTGAAACTTAGGCTCCAAGATCATTACAACTCATGCTACACTGAGTGTGGATGATGGGCAGATGTCCCCTAAGTGTTATGGGTCGAGCATAGAGTGCCCATGCCCCATTAATTGGTTGTTGGTCGTTCAAAGGGTCCAAAGGTCAAGTAGTTACAATGTTTCTGCATCTGGGAGTCCCACGCGGCCCGCATGGGAGTTCCATGCCATTTTAATGCGGGTCGCCTAGGATTTGAATATCAGACGCGTAATACAGGAGGCTCGCGGCCCGCCTCAACTTAACCATAACCTTCACGCGGGTCGCGAGAGGTTAAGATTTCAGAAATTTTAAATCTTTTGTCATGATTGCGAAATCCTGGTAATTAATAACGAAATCTTTCGTAATGATTTACCTGACCTTTCGGGTTTGAAAGGGTAACTTTGCGGTTTGGCCCTTGGTTATTTACCGATAGGGGCCTCGTGTTATTTACCCGTGTTGTTAAGTCCCCGGTTTATTTATTAATTATACAGAAAGCCTTAACTTTCATTATTGACGCTTTTAACCCTTCTCATACGAATTTGAGTATAACTCTTTCGTTTTAAGACGGAACTTCGCGGAATTTATACAGTATGTTCTAGTGAGCGTATAATACTGTTACGAAGCCTTGGGAACGTTAAAGGGTCACTCAGAGGTATAATTAAACATGTTGACACAGTTAACCCCTGTAGCTCGTAATCTCTCACTTTCTTCCGCGTTTCGCTTCCGTATGATTTATGATTTATTCGTTTGAAGGTACAAGCATTTATTTAGGGTTACTATACAGTATATTTACCCTTGTTGACATTTATAACCCTCGAATTTATATCCTTTCAAGGTTTGTCAAAATTAGTCCTTTATTTATTATAGATGCCACGTGTAATCAAATGACACGTGTTAACACATCATTGGACACAAAAATTCGAGGTGTTACATCCTCACCCCCTTAAAATAAATCTCGACCCGAGATTTACTCAAATAAATAGGGGTACTTTTCTTTCATTGTAGCTTCGACTTCCCACGTATATTCAGGACCTCTACGAGCATCCCATTTGACTTTTACAATTGGTACGTGCTTTCTGCGAAGCTTCTTCACCTGTCGATCTTCAATCGACAAAGGTTTTTCTATAAATTTTAAGCTCTCATCTATATGCACATCTGTGTGTGGAATCACCAATGATTCATCGGCGAAGCACTTTTTGAGATTGCAGATGTGGAACACATTGTGAATTCCATTGAGCTCTTCAGGCAAGTTCAACTTATAGGCAACTGATCCGACCCGTTCAACGACCTCAAAAGGTCCTATGTATCTCGGACTCAGTTTGCCTTTCTTGCCGAAACGCATCACCCCCTTCCAGGGTGATACCTTAAGCAACACTTTTTCACCTACTTCGAAGTGAAGATCCTTACGTTTTGGATCAGCGTAGCTTTTCTGCCTATCACGGGCAGCCTTGAGACGCTCCTGGATCTGGACAATCTTGTCCGTCATCTGGAAAACAATCTCTGGTCCCGATAGTTGGACCTCTCCTACTTCCGCCCAACAAACAGGCGATCTGCATTTCCTACCATATAATGCCTCGAAAGGCGCAGCCTTTATGCTGGTGTGGTAGCTATTATTGTAGGAGAATTCGATTAGGGGTAGGTTCTTATCCCAGTTACCGCCTAAATCGATCGCACATGCACGAAGCATGTCTTCTAGCGTTTGGATAGTACGCTCACTTTGACCGTCCGTCTGTGGATGGTAAGCCGTACTAAAGTTTAGACGCGTGCCCAAAGATTGCTGGAAACTTTTCCAGAAGTGAGATGTGTATCTAGTATCCCTGTCGGAGATAATAGACACAGGTATGCCGTGTAAGGCTACAATCTTATCAACATAAAGTTGGGCTAACATATCGGAGCTATACGTCTCCTTGATGGGTAGAAAATGAGCTGATTTAGTCAGCCTATCGACTATGACCCATATTGTATCGTTTCCTTTCCTGGTTTTGGGTAACTTGGTTATGAAGTCCATAGTTACGCATTCCCACTTCCACTTGGGAAGTTCAGGCTGTTGTAGCAAGCCAGACGGCTTTTGGTGCTCGGCTTTGACTTGAGCACAAGTCAAGCACTTTGCTACGTGGGCGGCTACAGACTTTTTCAAGCCTATCCACCAATAATTTGCCTTTAAGTCTTGGTACATCTTGTCAGCACCAGGATGGACTGAGTATTTGGAACTATGGGCTTCCTGGAGAACAACATCTCGTAGTCCTCCATAAATCGGAACCCATATACGTCCGTTCAGCCTAAGAATTCCATCCTTGCTAAGAGTCAACTGCTCCTCAGTTACTCCCAGCTTTTCATTAGGATAATTAGCTTCCAGCACACCCTCACGCTGCGCAGCTAATATCCTTTCCATCAAATTATTCTTAACCTCAATGCTCTTGGCATTGATTCGAATGGGTTTTACCCTTTCCTTCCTGCTCAAGGCATCGGCGACCACATTCGCCTTGCCGGGATGGTACCTGATTTCACAGTCATAATCATTCAGGGTCTCCATCCAACGGCGCTGCCTCATATTCAACTCCTTCTGGTTGAACAGGTGCTGGAGGCTTTTGTGATCAGAATAAATCACAAATTTAATACCATAAAGGTAGTGCCTCCACAACTTCAGTGCAAACACAACGGCACCCAGCTCCAAATCATGGGTGGTGTAATTCTTTTCGTGCACCTTTAATTGCCTTGAAGCATAGGCAATCACCTTGCCCTTCTGCATAAGCACACACCCCATGCCCGTGTGTGATGCATCGCAGTAAACTACGAATTCATCTGTACCTTCTAGCAATGTCAGCACAGGTGCGTTGCTTAGCTTTTGCTTCAGTATTTCGAAGGACTCTTGCTGCTTTGGGCCCCAAATGTACTTTTCTTTCTTCTTGGTCAAGGAAGTCAAGGGCGCAGCAATCCTCGAAAAATTTTCAATAAACCTCCGGTAGTATCCTGCTAACCCCAGGAAACTACGAATTTCGGTAGGCGTCTTTGGCTCTTGCCAGTTTATGACCGCCTCTACCTTAGCGGGATCCACTTGGATACCACGCTCACTCACAACGTGTCCTAAAAATTGAACCTCTCGTAACCAGAATTCACATTTCGAGAATTTGGCGTAGAGTTTCTCACGCTGTAGTAATTCGAGAATGCAACGGAGGTGCTTCTCGTGGTCAGCTTGTTTCTTGGAATAGATAAGGATATCGTCGATGAAGACTATGACGAATTTGTCCAAGTACGGCTTGCAAACGCGATTCATGAGATCCATGAACGCAGCCGGTGCATTTGTGAGCCCAAAAGGCATCACTAGGAACTCGTAATGACCATAGCGAGTCCTAAATGCTGTCTTGTGTACATCTTCATCTCTGACCCTTAGTTGATGATAGCCCGACCTTAAGTCGATCTTTGAGAAGTAGCTCGCTCCTTGCAGCTGATCGAACAGATCATCGATCCTTGGTAAAGGATATCTATTCTTTATGGTAACTTTGTTCAGCTCACGGTAATCAATGCACAACCGCATTGATCCGTCCTTCTTCTTTACAAACAGGACAGGAGCTCCCCAGGGAGATGAACTAGGTACGATAAAACCTTTCGCCAGCAGTTCATCCAACTGGGTCCTCAGTTCTTTCATTTCCGTTGGAGCTATCCTGTAAGGTGCTCTTGCTATCGGAGCTGCTCCAGGAATAATGTCTATTCTGAACTCCACTTGTCTATCTGGTGGCAAACCAGGTAGTTCTTCGGGAAAAACCTCGGGGTATTCAGAAATGACGGGAAGATCCTCGATCTTCGGCTTTGGTTCTTCTATTATCACCTGAGCCATGTAAATTACACAGCCTCTGTTTAAACACCTTGAAGCTTTCAGCATAGATACGTCTTCGGGCAATCCGTACTGCGTATCCCCTCGAATGGTAAGAGATTCACCACTCGGAGTCTTTAAGACTATCTGCCTTTTGCCGCAAATGATTTGGGCCTGATTACGGGATAACCAGTCCATGCCTAGCACAATGTCAAAACCTGCTAATTTGAAGGGAAGTAGAGATAAAGGAAAAGAATGGTTCTTAATGGACATTTCACATCCTTCTAGAACAGTAGAGACGGTTTCTATCGTGCCGTCTGCTAACTCTACTTCGTATTTCATATCAAGGGTTTTGATAGGCATATTTAGTAGTTGGCAAAATTTCTGGTCTACAAAGGATTTATCAGCGCCAGAATCGAATAGTACTCTTGCAAATACATTATTTACGAGAAAAGTACCTGTAAGCACATTGTCGTCCTTAACCGCTTCCTTTGCATCCATGCGAAAAACTCTCGCATTTGACTTCTTAGTCTCCTCCGCCTTCTTGGCATATTTAGGGCAATTACTCTTTATGTGCCCTTTCTCGTTACAACCATAGCAGGTTGCATCCTTTATCTTTTTGCACTCCACGGTCTTATGATCCTTGGACTTGCATAGCCCACAGGATGGAGTCTTTTGTTGCGACTGTGAACCAGACGCAAACCTACACTTCCCGGAGTGAGGTTTCTTGCAGACCTTGCAGTGAGGTCTTCCATCAGCTTGCCCCTCCTTCTTTGCCTCCGACCCTCTCTTGCCCTCACCGTTTCCACGGTGCTTTTTCCCAGACTTTCGTGAGGTATCATCCTCACGTTTTCGCTTTTCAGCCTCCTTGCTCCTTTGTGTCCTCAGACGGACAGCATCAAGTGTAAGAGACAAGGAGAGGTCAGTAACTGACCTGAAGGTCGTTGGCCGAGAAGCCTTTACGCTAGCCTTTATTGCAGGCTCTAATCCCCCAATGAAACGGGCGATTCTTCTGGGTTCTGGTGTCACCAGGTATGGAACTAGGCGAGACATGGTATTGAAACTCGTCAAATACGCCTGGCAGTCCAGGTTCGTCATCACCAGAGAGACAAAATCAGCCTCTATCTTCTCAACCTCGTGCTGAGGGCAGTAGTTTTCTTTAATGAGAGCAATAAATTCCTCCCATGTCATTTTGTACAAAGCAGACTTACCAGATGCCTGCACCAACGCCCTCCACCATGCCAGGGCCTCGCCCTTAAAAGACTGGGACACATACTTCACCACGTCCCTCGCTGCACACCCGCTGATGTCCACAATAGTGTCCATCTCATCTAGCCAGGTGATGCAATCAACAGCACCTTTCTCCCCTGTAAATTCCCGGGGCTTACATGATACAAAGTATTTGTAGGTGCAACCCTTAGCACTGGATGCATCAGTATATTCTCTATCGCGATGAACGCTGTGCTCAGTGGACGAGTGCTTGTCGTCATCTTTCTTGGGTTCAGAGGGTGGTTTGGAGTGTGTCTTTGGTTTAGAGGGTGGTTTTGACACGGTTCTGCCTTGGGACTCAGTATATTGACGATCAATAGCTGCCTGAACAGCATTGTCAATTAGAGCCTTCAGTTGTGCGCCTGTCAAATGCACTGGCGTATTGTCATAGTTATCTTCATTTGTGTGGCTGTTCTCTCCATTGGGATCCGCCATTGTAACTTGAATCTGTTACAGAAGATAACAAAATTTTATTCAGGAGATTATTATACAATTGTCTTTTTATGACAATTTGTCAACCATGGTACAGAGACCATATTTGGTTAACTTATTATTTCATTACATATTAGGATTTGAATATATCCTATTTCAGCTATATAAATAGTATTGGCGGCATAAAGCCTAATCATGATGATGTTTTATAATATTAGCCGAGATTTCAGAGAATCAAAGGCATAGAGATTTGAACCGTAGTTTTTTTTTTACCTCTTTCTGACAGAGAGTCATAGACTACCACTGCCTTTTGTCTTTATAAGACAATTATTATGGCCCATAGGCACTACACCTCTAATGGATGTTTTAATATAGTTGGCCCGTAGGCACTACATCTCTAATGGATGTTTTAATATGGTTGGCCCGTAGGCACTACATCACTCAATGGATGTTTTATAATACTGGCCCGTAGGCATTACATCACTAATGGATGTTTTTATAATACTGGCCCGTAGGCACTACATCACTAATGGATGTTTTTATAATACTGGCCCGTAGGCACTACATCACTAATGGATGTTTTTATAATATTAATCACCTTTATTGGTGATTTAACCCACGATTTATAAATCATTTAGTTGGGTTTTGAAATCCTTAAAGGATTATTGTATAAGAATGACGTGCGTGATTCTAACGAATCACATCTGCGATGATTGCTAACATGCGTACAGAGGTTAACAGGGAATCAGAATCTTTTTAATTAGGTCATACCATCTTGACTGGATCTTAGAAGACACCAAGCTAGGTTTCACCTTTTAAGATTCTTTATTTAGGCAGATCAATATAAAAGGAATGGTTTTGATTTATTTATACATATTAAAACAAAACTCATAACATACATTCTAAAATCTCAAATACAATTACATATTGCCCTAAACGGGTCTTTCAAATAGTACATACCTCCATAGAGGTTTAAAAATAAGTGACAAGTCCACGCAGGGACTAATACAAGATAGATGTCCATGCAAGGACTAAAGATAAGTCCACGTAGGGACTGAAATACGATAAGTTGTCCACACAGGGACTTATTTTAAAGTAGAAATTACATTAGTACAACTATTAAGGGCTAATGATCACGTTTCTTTTTTTGCCCTTTAGTAGGTTTGCCAAGCCTTTGAGAAATCCTCGGTGGCTCTTTTTCTCTTCTTCGAACTCTCTCTCCACACGATCTAGTCGATGGAGTATTTCTTCCTGTTCAGGAGGAGAGAATCGTGGTTGTGGCGCTTGTTGCGGAACTGGAGGTCTGGGAGGTATTGGATACCCATGAGCTGAGTAGTCCGGTGGTCCCATGTTTCCATGTGCTCCGTCAGGGTAGCGCGCATTATATCTTGCCGACACCACATATGGGTCGCGCTCATAGCCGTAGTTGTATTGTGCTTGTGACGGTTCGAACGGGTTGTAAGCCGTTGGACCCGTGTAAGCTGGTATGGGTTGGTCATACCCAAACGGTGGCGAATTTTGTGCAGCTGGTGCGGAGTTCGCCTCCTGTATAGGACTTGAAGGTCCTTCTTCTTGTAGTGGCGGATAGTGGCTACTACTAGAATGTCGAGGAGTGCTGAAGTGGATACCCCCTCCTCCTCGTGTAGACATACGAGCATTTGTCCTCCTACGCCTTGGCGGATCAGGTATTACTGGTTGCGCCGGTGGCGGAGGTGGTGGCGTAACTGCCTCAAAGCGTGAATCCTTAGAGGGATCCTGTGGATGTCGCGGTTGTTGAGTTGTCTGTTGAGGTGGCATGTAGTACCACTCATGTCGGTCAAACAACGCTTGGAAACTGTCTGGTCCTTGATAGGGCGTTCCATGGAAGGATGACCCATCAGAGACTTCTATCGGATGCGTGGGCGTACCACGAGCTGGTTCAGTAGGATCCTCATCTTCCTCCATGGGATCTTCAGAAAAGTGGTCTTGTGGCCCTAGTGGGACAAATCCTGAAGGTTCCTGTATGTAGTCAGCCGGATTAAACTGACCTATGTAGTATGGAGTAGGGTCGTCATAATTCCGGGTCGATACCGAACGTTGTAGAGGTATGAAGGAAGGTTGTGGGTTGTTGGGATCATTTTCTGAGTTTGGCCCAAAGGAGTGCCGGTAGGATGGCGTCGAGCTGTGCGAAGTGGAATGCCTCGCGGGTTCGTAAAGATCTCTTCGTCGTTGTGGCTCTTCGCTCCTTGTCATCGAAGGATGTCTTGTACCAGATGGTCCAGCTTCCTTATCGTGATGTGTCACGACTTCTCCTCTGCCTCTTCTTCCCCTTCCTCTTCCTCGGAATATAACAGGTGGCATTTTCCTGCTTAATAAAACTTTAAATACAAATAATAAAAGAAAAGACAAAATTGGAATAACAATTCGAATTTGTCCTAAGTTATTTTCTAGACTCAAGTATGTGCAAATTGTGTCATTGAGATTAAACACAATAGGGTAGTGTTTAATTCACTCAATGTTGGCTCTGATACCAACCTGTCACACCCCGATTTCCACGTGTCTCACCGGTGGGCCCGGTGGGGGATTACCGTGATGATGTTGGCAACAATATAGTCAAACCACACAATTATATAATGCACAGCGGAAGCTTAAAGATAAATATATAAACTTCAACCTCTGGTTGTAATATCAAATGTATTACAGAAGTTGAATATATCCACAGCGGATCGTAAATAAACATAAAGTATTGTTCCATCAGATACTGCAATCAAGCTTGCGAGACTTATCACGACGCTAGGGAGCTAATACCAGCCAATTTACGTTTAGGTACCTGCACTTAATCTTTTTGGGGAAAATACGTCAGTTTACACTGGTAAATACATTCAACTGACACATTTGAAAATGTTTATTAAAATTGATTTGAATGCACAAGGCACAAACTCTTTTATAACTTGGGAAAATTATAATAAAATCTTGTGAACGTTTTACATGTTCTTTTATGCGTTCAGTAGCCCGGGTCGTGCCGGGTTAAAGATTTATAGACACACCACGTTTGCGTAAAACCGTAGTATAAAAACCAACGGCTACGTCTTTTAATTTTAATGTCGACACTTTATACCGGGTGTACGCCTACACCGGGATGTCGATGGTCGTGGCCATTTCGTAAAATGATGCCAAGGATATCCGGGACAACGGTCATTAAACCCCCCAAAGGCTTATAAGCAACAAAACTGTTTAAATGAGCCGATCATATTTAATCAATTAACCACCTAAGCGATGGAATTATATAATGCTCAATCAAGCGGTATTAATATACCGTAACCCAAGCCCATATAGGGGAAATAAGTTAAAGTATTTACCTTTGCAAGTATATTTCCTTAATTTGGATTAAATCACCGATAGCTTTTACTGGGGCTCCTAATCTGGAACGAAGGTTTTAATTAACCTCTTAGAATCCTAACGAGTCGTTATAATGGCCGTAGCCTAGACCGGTTGGTTCCGATATATATATATATATGGTTTAATCGCGTGAAAGGCGAAAACCGAGAATGGAGTGTGATTCTGACCCAACAAGTTTAGAGACTTGTTTTATACGGGTTTATGGTTCACGCTCTGAATTTTGGGGTTCAAATAATATAATTTGACCCGTATCGGCTAATTTATGAAAACTAGTTTCATAAGCCGAACCGTGCGCGCAATAGGCGAAACGGTTAACCATGAGAGTCGTACTCTTATTTCCTAAGTCAATATGCCTTAAATGGGTTGTGGTATCAGTAGGATACCTTCCGTGATGCCCGTAACGAGTTTAAGTTAGTATTATGCCCCGTAGGGACTTTTCGGTCATTTTAAAGACTTTAAAAGGGCTTTTCGAGTTCTACAGGAAATCTGAGTTTCCCGAACAGCTTATAAAGCTTAAAATACTTTATTTATTATTTAAAACCAGTAGCAACTGGAATCGGGTCAAAAGACCTTGTAGAACTCATGTTTTGGCCGAAAAGGGCATATTCGGTATTTACCGAACCGTAGCCATAACCGCAGGTTATGAGCGAGGCAAAAATTATTAAAAATCTTTAAAATTCCTAAAATATTATTTTAATACAGTGGGTAAAAGTTTTGGTGACAAAATCTTGGTTTAGATAGGTGTTATGCTAATTGCGCCGTTTATTACTAAAGTTTATTTAAATTGCGCCTTTTAGCATAACTCTCATTCTAGACCTCGGATTGACGTGAAACTTTAAGGACATGCTTATAATTTAATAAGCAAGGTTATGGTCCATTCACGTGTCCGAAATACTCGTTTTATTTTATAAAGGCCGTTACGGTCAACTTTTAGGCGAATGACAGAAATGCGCAAAAGACTCGGATAACTCATGAACCGATCACAGAGGTTTACACCATCATGTAACCTGGTCCTAAGAGAGTCCTAAGGTATGTTTATACCTCACTAAAACGGGTCAGAACTGAAGTCAAAGCAAAAGTCAAACTTTTGCGACATTCGGCTCCGAACCGGGTCAATATAGCAAATGATCGATTCAAACGAGCGCAAACAAGTTTATATACTTAATATCATGTTTTATAAGTGTCAAAACAGGTTTCATAACATATACATTACAGATTATGCATAAATCGCTAAAATAGCTTTCTGTTGACTTTTTAACCGCACGTTTGACTCGATTTTTGACATAGTTAGAGTGGTGATCAGGGGGAACCTTTTTAGAGGTTTATTACCCACATAATTACCTTCTCAAAACTACTTTTGATTCGTCATAAGACTGAACCATTTGCAAGTTATGGTAATGACAACCGTTAGTTACGACGGTTGCGTTTATGAACTATAACTATGGAAATGCAGGACCAATTGAGTATGAACGACTTACAGAAGTGTGTTCTTGCTTATAGAGCAGAGAAAGATGCTTGGAGCTTCTTTAGAATGACCAGAGAAGTTGATTTGTGTTGTGTGAATTGTTATGAGCCAATGTGGCTATTTATAGTGAAACTTAGGCTCCAAGATCATTACAACTCATGCTACACTGAGTGTGGATGATGGGCAGATGTCCCCTAAGTGTTATGGGTCGAGCATAGAGTGCCCATGCCCCATTAATTGGTTGTTGGTCGTTCAAAGGGTCCAAAGGTCAAGTAGTTACAATGTTTCTGCATCTGGGAGTCCCACGCGGCCCGCATGGGAGTTCCATGCCATTTTAATGCGGGTCGCCTAGGATTTGAATATCAGACGCGTAATACAGGAGGCTCGCGGCCCGCCTCAACTTAACCATAACCTTCACGCGGGTCGCGAGAGGTTAAGATTTCAGAAATTTTAAATCTTTTGTCATGATTGCGAAATCCTGGTAATTAATAACGAAATCTTTCGTAATGATTTACCTGACCTTTCGGGTTTGAAAGGGTAACTTTGCGGTTTGGCCCTCGGTTATTTACCGATAGGGGCCTCGTGTTATTTACCCGTGTTGTTAAGTCCCCGGTTTATTTATTAATTATACAGAAAGCCTTAACTTTCATTATTGACGCTTTTAACCCTTCTCATACGAATTTGAGTATAACTCTTTCGTTTTAAGACGGAACTTCGCGGAATTTATACAGTATGTTCTAGTGAGCGTATAATACTGTTACGAAGCCTTGGGAACGTTAAAGGGTCACTCAGAGGTGTAATTAAACATGTTGACACAGTTAACCCCTGTAGCTCGTAATCTCTCACTTTCTTCCGCGTTTCGCTTCCGTATGATTTATGATTTATTCGTTTGAAGGTACAAGCATTTATTTAGGGTTACTATACAGTATATTTACCCTTGTTGACATTTATAACCCTCGAATTTATATCCTTTCAAGGTTTGTCAAAATTAGTCCTTTATTTATTATAGATGCCACGTGTAATCAAATGACACGTGTTAACACATCATTGGACACAAAAATTCGAGGTGTTACATCACCTTATTGTCAATTACAGGATTTTATCCCTAGATTATGTAACGGGCAATTTTTAATATTAAAAGATCATGTATTAAAAACTTCCGCTGTCGCTTAAATTAAATACCACAGGATTTCCTGCCCCACGGCTCTGGACCGGGTCAAACCGGGGTCGAGGGCCGTGACAGGAAAAAAAAGGTGGTATCAGAGCCACTGATTTAAGCTTCCCATTGATTTAAGCTTATTAAAGTATTTAAGGAATATTTAAAATTTCTGATTTTTCATTCTGTGATTTTGTGTTTTATTAACTGATTATTTGTTAGTTACAGTATGGGTAAACAAAGACTCTTGGCTATCTATCATAAATTAGATACTCCACCCAAAGAAAAAGGAATTTCCTCAAAATACCCAGCAGATATGGATGAAGGAATATTTGTCCGTAAAGCCCAGTTTGAAAAGTCACTTTCTCCCACTAAAAGAAGTTTGATTATTAGAAAAAGCCAGGAGAAAGGAAAGAAAACCAACCAAAGAAAGTGAGGTTTAATCCAGAAACCCAGGAAATAGGTAATAATCCACCTTGGGAAGACAAATTAGATGAAAAATGGGCAGATCTTTACATGTTAGCCACTGTAGCAGTAAATGCGAACCTTTAAACTACCAGTATCCTGATCTAGTATTAGCACTCCTATCCAGAAAACCATTTCCCAGTAAATAAATAAATAAATCCTAGTATTTTCTAATTTTCTGTTATCTTTTATAAAATTAGTCTTACGGTATACAATAAAATTGAATATTTATTTCAAATTTTATTAATAAGATTTTAACTTAGCATTTTTGCATTTTGCATATATGCTAAACAGCATGAATGAGCTATCTGAAGCTTTTCAGAATCTCAATCTCTATCCAGTACCAATCGAAGTCTCCAACGACTTTACTGGTTACTTTGCTAATGTGGAGGAACCCATGGAATTTCAAGCTCCACCTCCGGAAAAAGCAAAACCTAAGAAAAGAAGAAGATATGTAGGATGGAGGAAAGTACGCAGAAGGAAACCAGCAACTAGGAAACTTCCCAAAATAGAAAACCCTATGGATAAAGGAAAAGGGATCGAGACCGGAGAGAGTTCTAGGCCAGCAGGGATAGAAATCAGGGAAAATTCTAGGCAAACGGAAATAGAAATCGAAGAAAGTTCTAAGAAAACTGAAGAAATAACATTTCAAGAAGAAATAGATCGCCTACTGGCAAGTTGTGATTTCATTAGACCTATCAACAACAATCTCTACTCTTATCTGCTCAAACCCAACTTCCAGTGAATTTAGAACCAGCTATTCCAGACCCTCTAATCCACACTCAACCTTTAGGAGGAATAGACGAGTGGTGGACTAACGACTTGCATTTTGAAAACATAATAAATAGTCCCTATACCTTTCTCCCTCAGTTCGACCCAGAACCTATACCAAACCCACCAATGAGCAACGAAAACTTAGCTGAACTCCGCCAGTTTGGCGAAGAACTGATAGGCACAGGGAATAGGATCCGGGAAATGGGAGAACAAATCTCCTGGAAATACGACGAAAGGGAACGTCGCTATTAAAATGCCAGTTGACAAAGGAATAGAGGGTTGGGAGACTGTATTTGTATAATAACAGTAGTAACAAAATATAACTCTGTAAAATAGCCCAGGAATAAAACGTTGTAAGATAAACAGTGTGTACTGACGCCTAATATAATTTTATAAAAAAATGGAAGTCGAGAAATCGACAATTTTGGCTATACGTGTTGTAAAAGTTGTGTGGTTATGTGCAATCATTTTATTATGTTTAATTATTGATGATTTGACACTAATAATTTATACCTATAATAATTACTAGATGGAAAACGCTGGTAATGAACCCGTTAATGAAGTGAATCAATCTGAGCAAAATCAGGAAAATCAATTTATGACTAGACAAGATATCGAGAATATTGTTGCTCAAGGGATAGCCAATGCTATTCCAGCAATCCTGGCCGCTACTCAGAAACCTGTTGAACCTCAACAAATCATTCCTAGTAAACGTACTCCGGAAGATAACGGCAGTAACATCATAAATGGGGGCGGCAATCATGACGATAATAATTCCCGACATGCCCCACTCCCGAAGAAAATGAAAGCTGCAACGCCTGGTTGCACTTACAAGGAATTTCTTGCCTATAAACCAGCAGAATTTGCAGGTAATGAAGGGGCAACTGCAACACTGCGTTGGTTAAAGAAAACCGAAGCAGTAATTGCAATAAGTAAATGTGCCGCAGAAGATAAGGTGATGTATGCATCGCACCTTTTCAAAGAAGGAGTGTTAGAATGGTGGAATACGGTACTGCAAGCCAAGGGAAGGAATGTGGCTTATGCCATGAATTGGGAAGAATTTAAGCACTTAATGGAAAGAAAATTTTGTCCTGAATATGAAAAGGAACAAATGGCAAATAAGTTCCTGAGTCATCGCATGGTAGGTGTAGATTGTCGAGGATATACATCGACTTTCTTCGAATATGCTAGAGTGGTGCCAACACTGGCCTCGCCAGAACCGGTACTCAATTCTCGCTATATTTGGGGATTAATTGGCGAAATCCGTAATATCGTTAAAGCTGCGAGACCACGCACTATTGACGATACTGTGGAGTTAGCTAATACCCTAACTGATGAACTGGAGCGCACAAGAGAAGAAGATCGGAAGAAGGAATTAGCTCAAAAGATTACTCAAGGATTTCGTGTAGGTAATACTAAGAAAAGAGGAACGGGGCAATCCTCAAATCCTCCATTTTGCAGAAATTGTAGGAAGAAACACTTTGGAAGGTGCAATATGACCTATAACTTTTGCAAAGCTATAGGCATCGCGAAGAAAATTGCAGAAAGAAGACAACAGTCTGTTTCAACTGCGGAGAAACCGGACATTTCAAGACAGAATGCCCTAAACTGGTTAAACCAGCAGACAACAAGGCTAAACCTGCAGAAGGAACTACTAAGAAAAATGCAAGAGCCTTTCAGTTAACTACTCAGGAAGCCGAACTAATTCCTGACGTCATAGCCGGTACGTTTTTAGTTCACGACGTTTATGCAAAAGTACTATTTGACTCTGGTGCCAATCAAAGTTTTATCAATACTTCATTCTGCCAAGCTCTTAATTTACCACTAACCACCCTTAGGCAGATTTTTACAGTCGAAACGGCAGACGGGAATTCTGTTAACATAGATAAGGTTTTGCAAGAAGGAAAGATAGAACTTTTAGGTCATAAGTTTTCTGCAAACCTATTACCTATGAAATTAGCCGGATTCGATGTGGTATTAGGAATGGATTGGTTAGTAGCCAACCATGCAAGAATTTTATGTGATAAAAATTCTGTAGAAATTCTTACCCCTACATGAGAGGTAATTTTAATTACAGGAGATAAGCCACGAAAACCATTGAAATTCATTTCAGTAATGAAGTTGTCTAGTTATTTTAAGAAAACAAGAAGTAGTGTATATGATTTCTGTAATCATTAACACTAAAAGTAAGGAACTTCTGGACATCCCTGTAGTCTCAGAATACCCAGATGTCTTTCCAGAAGAATTACCCGGATTACCACCCGACAGGGAGGTAGAGTTTAGAATTCATCTAATTCCTGGAACTACACCAATAGCCAAGGCACCTTATCGATTAGCACCTACTGAAATGCTAGAATTAAAAAAGCAGTTAGATGAATTACTAAGCAAAGGATTTATACAACCTAGTTCATCCCCTTGGGGAGCACCAGTGTTGTTTGTGAAAAAGAAAGATGGATCAATGAGAATGTGTATCGATTATAGGGAACTGAATAAGGTTACAATTAAGAATCGATATCCATTACCTAGGATTGATGATCTTTTTGATCAACTCCAAGGAGCTAGGTATTTTTCTAAGATAGACTTACGATCCGGATAGCATCAATTGAAAGTTCAAGAAGAAGACATACCTAAAACTGCTTTCAGAACTAGGTATGGTCATTATGAGTTTACAGTCATGCCCTTCGGATTAACAAATGCACCAGCAGCATTCATGGACATGATGAATCGAGTCTGTAAACCGTATCTGGATAAATTTGTAATTGTCTTCATCGACGATATACTTATTTATTCAAAGAGTCAGGAAGAACATTGTGAACATCTACATGCACTCTTAACTTTGTTAAGAAGGGAGAAGCTTTATGCCAAATTATCGAAATGCGAATTTTGGTTGCAAGAAGTACAATTTTTAGGTCACATGGTGAATCATGAAGGAATTCACATAGATCCAGCTAAAATAGAAGCAATCACCAAATGGAAGGTCCCACAAACGGCTATGGAAATTAGAAGTTTTCTAGGCTTAGCTGGATACTATAGACGATTTATTAAGGATTTTTCCAAGATAGCTGTACCATTAACTAAGCTAACCTGTAAAACAGTTAAGTTTGAATGGGGACCCAAACAAGAAGAGGCTTTTAAGATTTTAAAGCAAAGATTGACAAATGCTCCAATTTTAGCTTTACCAGAAGGAATTGAAGATTTTGAAGTATATTGTGATGCTTTAAAATTAGGATTCGGATGTGTGTTGATGCAACGCAAGAGGGTAATTGCGTATGCCTCCAGGCAATTGAAGAAGCACGAAGAAAATTATACTACTCATGACTAGAATTAGGAGCCATAATTTTTGCTCTTAAGATCTGGAGACATTATCTGTATGGAAGTAAGTTTACTGTTTATACAGATCATAAAAGTCTAAGGTACATATTTGGGAAAAAAGAATTGAACATGAGGCAAAGAAGATGGATGGAAATCCTAAGCGATTACGACTGTGATATTCAATATCACGAAGGAAAGGCGAACGTAGTTGCAGATGCCTTAAGTCATAAGTATCATGAGAAGCAACGACGAGTTCGTATGCTTAGATTAAATCTACAATTAGATTTAATGGAACAATTGAAGAAAGTTCAGGAAACGCAATCAAGGACGATGCTGAAAGAATGAAAGGTTCTATAAAGGAACTAGAGCAAGGAAATGATGAAATTTGGAGATTCCACAAGAAACGAATTTGGGTACCTAAGCAGGGAGAATTAAGAAATAAGATTTTAGAGGAAGCTCATAAATCTCGTTATACCATACATCCAGGAAATAATAAGATGTACCAAGATTTAAGAAACAATTTTTGGTGGATAAGAATGAAAAAGGATATAGCTGAATATGTATCTAAGTGTCTTACTTGTTCACAAGTTAAAGCCGAACACCAGAAACCTTCAGGACTACTACAACAATTAGAAATGCCAGTATGGAAATGGGAACTCATAACCATGGATTTTGTTACTAAGTTACCCAAAACCAGGAAGGGTAATGATGCGATTTGGGTAATTGTGGATCGATTAACCAAATCAGCCCATTTTCTACCCATGAAAGAGACCTTTAGCATGGAAAGGTTGGCTAAGTTGTACGTAGACGAAGTAGTATCCTTACATGGAGTTCCGCTCTCCATTGTATCGGATAGGGATAGTCGTTTCACTTCCCATTTCTGGACTAGTTTTCAGGAAGCAATAGGAACTCGGCTAAATTTGAGTACCGCATATCATCCTCAAACAGACGGACAAAGTGAAAGGACGATACAAACCCTGGAAGACATGCTCCGAGCATGTGTGATAGATTTTGGTGGTATTGGGATAACCACTTACCGTTAATTGAATTTTCCTATAACAATAGTTATCACTCAAGCATCGAAGCTGCCCCATTCGAAGCACTGTATGGACGCAAGTGCAGAACTCCAGTTTATTGGGCAGAAATATGAGAAAGTCAATTATCAGGTCCTGAAATTGTGCAAGAAACCACTGACAAGATAACTCAAATCAAAGAAAGACTGAAGATTGCTAGAGATCGCCAGAAAAACTATGCAGACAATCGCCGCAAGCCATTAGAGTTTCAAGTCGGAGACAAAGTACTTTTGAAAGTCTCTCCTTGGAAAGGAATAGTACGATTTGGTAAGAAAGGAAAGCTGAGTCCAAGATACGTAGGACCATTTCCAGTAATACAACGAATAGGACCAGTGGCTTATCGTTTACAACTACCAGAAGAACTAGTTGGAGTACATGATGTGTTTCATGTATCCAATCTCAAAAAATGTTTATCAGACGAATCCCTGGTAGTACCTCTTCAAGATATAGAGGTAAATGAAAAATTGAAATTTATGGAAAAACCATTGCAGATAGAAGACATAAAAGTCAAGTTTCTCAAGCACAAATGACTAGTGCTAGTCAAAGTCAAGTGGGACTCAAAAAGAGGACCAGAATACACTTGGGAACTGGAATCAGAAATGAAGCGGAAAGATCCTCATTTATTCCAGTAAATCATGAGGACGAGATTTTCCTTAAAGGTGGGAAGGATGTAACAACTCTCACTAGAATCAATACTTATTATGTTAATTGTTTAATAAGGAAACCCTAATCAAGAAACCCAAGTAATTCTGCATAAACCCTAAAATTTTCAGAACAATCAGAATCAGGATCAGGGCCCCTAAAACTCAGGGGGGGGGGGTAAACCCTAATTGATAATTATCCTCCGAAACTCGTTGTCTAAATTGTGAATTCACAAACCGTCAACTCAGCAGGGCTACCGAGGTGACAAGCCTACCCTAGGCTAGGTAGACATGCCCCGCGACACGTGACAGGTGTCGTGGATTCTTCCGCGACACGCGGGAGGTGCAAATTTCGGGTATAAATAGGGGGCCTTGGGACTTGAATTCTGACACTTGTTCGACATTAAAATTCCATATATACTACGAGATATTAGCTGTTTACTACAAAACACACACTGCACGAGATGCTGCCGCAATAAACAGGGTAATAACTCGATCGCTATTACGATACAACGTCCGATCGATTGAAACTATCCAACGATTGTTTAAGTGCTGCTCAAATTGGGTTTATACTTTGTTATTCATCGTGATTTCGACAGGATGTTTGAGTGCTGCCCGAACTCGGGCTATACTCTGTCATTCGTTGTGAATCCGCTGGATGTTGAAGTATTGCACTTTGTCAATCGTTGTGAGGGTTTAATCTCGTGAATTGTCGTAACTGCTGTATTAGTTACTAACCCAGTTTGTGTGCATTGTTATTTAAATTAGGTTAAACAAGGCTAATCAGTAGGCTTATACACTGCTCGTTAAATCTGCAATGTGAGTCATTCTCTTTTTTTTTTAATTGTTTTACAATATTCCAAACTATTTTCAAAGTTATAATTACAGTGATTAAGTTAATGTAGTCTTCAATTACAGCCGGTATGTGGGGTATTGTGCACATTACTACTGTTTTTATCAAGATTAGGTGGGCGAGCCTAAATCATGATACCCTTTTAGATGAACAGACCTAAATAGGGATTTAGGTCACTTTTGGGTGAACGGACCCAACATCGATATGACCACAGTCACCGAAGCGAGTCGAGTGACAAATACTGTGGGTAATTGGTTGACATAGAAACATTGTAATCTCTCTTAATACTGTGAATTATAACAAATGTGTCGTTTTCAGTATTTCCCCGCTGACAAAACCTTTTTCAAACATGTTTCAGGTGATCTGTTGTAATCCAAGAAAAGTGTCGTGAAGCACTACAAGCTTAGAGAAGTGGCTCAATATAAATGAATAAAAGAAACATGTTTATAAAATAAAGATTTCCCGGTGAAATCACCTTATTGTAAATTACAGGATTTTATCCCTAGATTATGTAACGGGCAATTTTTAATATTAAAAGATCCTGTATTAAAAACTTCCGCTGTCGCTTAAATTAAATACCACAGGATTTCCTGCCCCACGGCTCTGGACCGGGTCAAACCGGGGCCGAGGGCCGTGACAGCCAAGGTCAACAAAAGTTCAAAAGCGAAAATAAATGATTCCAAACATAGCAAAGAATGTTTTGAAGCTATATATGTATATATACATTTGAATATAAACACGAATAAAAGATGATATACGGGATCATCATAACCTACGGGATTGAAAAGTAGAGTTAAGGTCTACGGGACCAAAAAGACCCTTGGGTCATAAACGGAAAGAAATGAACTGTTGAGGTCTCACCTTAAAAGGGTGAAAATCGAAAGAAATAGACAATGAGGCTAAGTGAAAGAACCTATGGTTCAATAATGTAAAGCGAGGAAAACATTTAAGAGTCCCCGCGTAAAAAAGGATTGTAAAAGAATAAATGTCAAGTTGTCAGAACTGTTTGACAAAAATTAAAGATAAAATGTTAACTAAAATTCAGTTTTAGTTAAAAACAACGTTTTACCAAACATAAACAATATGAAGTTGATTGGGAGATGATTACCATTAGAAAGGAACAGGTCTTGACACCAATAGGTGTAAGTCTGTAAATTCGAAAGGAAAGTTTAGAAAACATAAAGATTGTTATGAACTTAAACATATCAGAAAGCAGGACCCCATTGTAGCACGAGCTACGGAATTAGGGGTCATAAATACTTGTAAGCCTCAGGGAAAGGCAATGATAGTATACCCAAGCAGCGGGGTATAAGGTAACCGGAGATCGGTAAGTCTAACCAGCAAGACCGGTTAAGGTCAATTTTTGAAATTTAACAACTTGTCCAATGCGCTTATCATTATAAGATTCGCGTGGAAAAGAGATTAGTGACAAATTGATATGACCGAGTGACCAAATGGCGTCTTGGTCAAGTAAAATAATAAAGGTAAATGAGTATGAAACGAAATTGACGGTCCATGAGGCCTTACTAACGAAGAGCATTAATCGCCTATACTAGGCGATCATAAGGTAACATAAACGAAGTGTCGGGAAGTCACATCGAGTAAAAGCACGATTGAAGGGTAAAGCTATAAGGTATGAGGTTGTACGCATATGTTTTGTAACCCAAAAGATATTACCATACTATTCTGGTAATACTAACAAATGGTTAAGGTTTGAATAACGCTCGAAAGATTATTGAGACCAAATGCATTAGGTATAAATCTAATGGACTACATGGAAAAGGTTTCGGGGACGGAACCTCTCTAAGGGGGTAGACTTGTAACACCCCAAAAACGGGTTTGGTAATCAAACCACATTAATAGTAAAGATGGGTAAAATACCGTTAGTGGTAAAAAAAAATTAACCCGGTAAATATTAGAATTTGAATAAATAAACTTGATGTTAATTAAAAGGAGGGTAAATACTTTGGGAAAAACAAATATATAGAACTCCCGAGTTAACAGGACTTAAAGTAAAATGGGTTATAACTTCCTGAACCCATTGGGTAACTAGGAATAATTAATTTAGTTAATTATATGTTGTAGACAATGAAGGAACTTAACTAATTAACCTTTCTTTTATAAACTTTGGAAAATAGAGGGGCTATAATGGACAAAACTGAAAGTGAAATTAATAAAAAGAAAATTTGACTCAAAACACACACAAGGTGTGTGTGTTCTGGTCGATGTTTACACCGAGCAAGAAAGGGGTTCCTTCTTTGAACCCTAAACTCACAATTTGATCAGAATCAGAGGGAAAACTGCTAGGAACTTGAGGCTTTTAATAAATTCGCGATCACCAAGACAAGGGGATCGTAAGATGTGTTGAAAATTATGATTTGGTGATATTTTGGAATTTTGATAATCATGCATGAATGAAATTCTTGTATGAGAATTTAATGTTTTAGTGAAATTGATGTGGGTTTAAGTCTAGAAACAAAACCCTAGGTGCAAACTCGTTAAATTTGTGCCATAAACTTGTAATTGAAGTATTTACCTTGTATGAGGTAAATGGGTTTATGAAAATATGATGAAGTCTTGAATTAGAGTGATAAATTGGTGATAAACTTGACAATTTGAGTAAGTTTATAATAGACTAGGGTTCGAAACCATCATGGATGGTAGTAATAGAGAAGTACTTGAACAATTATGAATTCGAGTATGTAAACATACTTGTCATAAGATGGGTTTTCGCATAACAAAAAGAAATTTGGTGCTAAATTCATGTCGTGGATGTTTGAAATCATGTTACCTACTAGTTAGTAAGTAAAATTTGATTTCATTAAGTAGTCGGATGAAATTCCTAAGTGAGTTCAATGAAAGAAATGTGCATTTGAATATGTTGATAAGTCAATTGACCTTTAAAAAGTCAAACCGACCAATGATTAGATCGACTGATGAATTTGACATAAAACCTGTAAGGTGGGGTAGTCATAATTGATGATAACCAATCTAACCGTCTTACGAATTATAATGATAGTTTGACACTTAACAAGCTAGGTGGAGGCTTGGAAAGGAAGTGGGTCAAACAAATCAAGTATGAAGGAAAAGCGTGTTTTGGAATGCAAGGTAAGTGAAACTTACACCCCCTTGTAGAATATTTGTTTATTTTATGAGTATAAATACGATAAAGATAATATGGGAAACATCAATTTCCGACGCAATTGATGCGGGTCGGACTAATATAAACAATAAAAACCATGGGTTATGGTAAAAAGGGTGAAATGGTAAATTGGTCATGAATGGACTAAGTAATTATGAGTTTTCGATAAGATTACCTTGTAGTGTAATCTAACATTAAGAAAGGGGGTAAAAATGGAATCTGGTCAAGTGTTGACTAATGTAAACCAAAGTTAAAAAGGTACTCATGGCATAAGCCAAAATGGGCTAAATAAGTAAGGAGAGGGATCTAACGAAAGGAAAATCCGAAATGGGTCGGATGGGCAAATTGGTAACTAGAAACCATGTTTTTGCTACACATGTAAAGGTTTGGCCATATAGGCCAAACGGGTCAAATAGTGGTGGTAACACCATTTGACAATATCGACTAATGTGGTTGTCGCGTCTTATGATTAACAGGAACGATTAGAAATTCGGATGATTGCGCGCTATAGAATTTGTGATAATAAAAGCAAGGTATAAATCGGGTCTATTTGTTGACCCGGTCCAGGTACGCATATTTAGAATTATACTTAAAAAGCGATATTTTGGTCAAATATTAGTGAAAGTCCTTCGTCATAAATGAAGGACCAAAATTGACCAAAAAGCCCTTGATGGGTAAATTAGCAAATGACCCATATTGGTTATTTAGGAACTTGTATGGCGATTATGGAATATAGGTAGATACTTCAAATATGAAATCGCGAAGTGTGAAAAGAAATGAGATAGTTTTTTACTAAATTGCTTAAATCCCCTAAACGGGTCAAAACGGATTTATGCTCATAGCTTGCGTACTAATAGCATTAATTCGTAAGAATTATAAACCCGAGCTAGAGATCTTGAGTTAAATACATTGATGTATGTATTTGGTTGTTTAAGAAACAAGTTGGTGGTTTTAAATACAAACGGGTCAAAATGTTGATTTTGAATAATAAGTCGAATGCTTAAAAAGTTGGAATTTTATTAGTTTGAATGTTGAATTATAACTCCATATGATGGAGAATCGAATTAGGTTTTGGTTAAAACTTAGCTGGGGAAATCTGTAGCACCAGCATCACACATTCTGTCGAATTGAAGTCGTGGCGTCGCGCCACAGACAAAGGCATTTGCCGTGGTGCGCGGCGACGGGGTAAAATATTGAAATTTTTGTTTATTTTGATTATTTGACCCAATTACCTTGTTGTACTTGTTACTTAACTATCAAAACTGACTTCTAAGTTGGTTTTGATCATAGGTGAATGTCGAGAGTCCCGGATGAAGATCAAGTGTCGAGCAAGAACCGAACACACGTTAAATGAAGCTTCTGCGTCAAATCTGGATTTGTTTTGTTATAAGTGAATTATGTAAACACTTACAAATATGTTTTTAAAATGTTGTAAACATATGGGAATGTAAGTATGACAAGTTTTTGTAAAGTCACATTTTAGCATTAAAATGTGTATTAATTATTAAAATCTTGATCCATTAAGATGGGCGTTACAAATACCCGTACTTATTCATGTAGATCTCGAGAACGAGCTCTAAAACAAGGTGGGGAAGATATAACAACCCTCCAAAATATTTTTCGACGCCCTAAAATATATTAAAATACCCCAATATGTCCTAAAATACACCCCGTATGTGAAAACCGAGCCCTGAATACCATACATAATTAAAAATAAATTAAAAACAAAATTCTAGTGTCGCTCGCGGGGCGCGTAGCCTTTGGCTACTGCTTGCGTGGGCTGCGACAGCTTCGAGTCAAGGCTGCACCCGGTGCCGCCACGTGTCAGGCGCGTATCGAAGCTACGTGTCGACGCAGCAAGGCTAGGGCCTACCATAGCTGCCCTCGCGGGCCGTGTAGCCCTTGGCTACATCTTACGCGGGCGGCGAAAAACTTGAAATCAGCTCCTATAAATTTGGAGCTTCGGCAGTCAGTTTCTGTCGCTCAAAATCGAAATCTCTCTCTCAATTCTGAATAGTAGGCACTATAATCGGGTATAATACCCCCTAAATAACGAAGTTCTGCTCCGTTGTTAGTATCATAACCCCGGTTACGTATTAGATACGCTGCCCGATTGATCCAGGGTTCCGTAACGGCTGTCATGGTTCTGCCCGACGTAGTCGTTGGAATGTCGTCTCGAGGAGGGTATTACTAATGTAAATATTAAGGGTTATTATGCTAACACGTGTGCATTTGTGTAAATTATAGATAATCACCAGGAAAGCCTTACGGAAAACCTAAGACAGCAATGTGAGTAATCTCCTTTTTGCAAATTGTTTTTACAAAACCTCACCTAAATTAAATTACATTAAACAGTGATTGAATATTTTTATTCTACAATTATCGTCGGTACGTTGGGGTTTTGTATACAAAATTTGTTACTACCTTGCGAGGAGTAACATGAACATAAGTCGGGTTGACAGTACCGTGGGTGGTAATTGATTAGATGGAAATAAATGTAATTGCGCGACCGCCCTCAATACTGTACAATAGTTTTATATAAAATTGATTAAACTGGGATTCACTCACCAGTATTTCCCACTGACAAAATGTTTTTAAACGCGTTTCAGGTAACAAAATATGAAAGCCAAATAGAAGCCAGCTGGACAGCACTGAAGGCATGGAAAAGTGGCAATAAAGTTACCTAAAATAAATAGATGTTTTTATTAAATAAAATAGGGTTTATCCCTATGAAAATGTGCGTACTTAAAACTTGGGATTATTCCCACATGTTTAATATTATGAAAGTGTGGTATTTTACTCTGATAAAATATTTCCTAACTACGGTCCTGATGTAAATTCTGCTGCCAAAATGGATAAAACACAGATACCACCCAGACTGGCCGCGGTCGCCCGTTCCCGGGTTTGTTAGGGGGCGGGGGTTGCGACAGCCGACCCTAACCTGGAACAACTGATAGCACCCCAACCATTACCACTATTTCCCGCTCAGCCAATGGAAATAGAAACAACCCAGAAAATCAAGTCGAAATGCATGATTTCAACCCAGAAGAGATACCTTGGGTACCAGCACCCAATCCCTTAGACCCAGACTACGACCCATAGTTAGATGATAATAGGGACTATGTGCAACGTTACCCAATACCAGAAGACATGCCCATGCCGAATCTAGGAGCTTACCTAGGTTTGGACCCTCTAGATCCCTACTACGATAGTGATCAATACATTAGGGAAATCTTAGAGAATCCTTACCCATACCAGGAACCCATGCCCCTGTTCCCAAACCCGGTCCCAACACCTTCACCCCCAATGAGTGCAGAAATGTGCAAGAGCTCCGAACGTTCGGATAAGAGAATTTAGAAAGTAGCGAGTGGATAATGCAGGTAGGAGAGCGACTCGTCTGGAAGTACGACGAGCGCAATATGGAGTTCTAGATGAACCCATATCAGTGAAGGTGATGGTGGAGGAAGTAATAATAATAATAATAATAATAATAATAATAATAATAATAACAATAATAATAATATAATATAATATAATATGTGTGTATGTTTGAAAAAAAATATCTAGATAATAACTACGGATGCCTACTAAGTAGTGTGATTTCAATTTCAGTCGTATTGTAATTTTAATTTCTAGTATCGGTTTATAGTAGATGCATAATATATATAAGAAAGAGTAAGTCGCAATGTTCGACGTTTTTGATCAACATGCGTGTTATGTGATTAGTTGTATTAAAATATTATCTTGTGATATTAATACATGGTAAATGTTTTAAATCAAGATGGACAACGAAGTGAACCAGGAAAACCAGAATGATAATAACCAGAACGACAATAACCCAAATAATGAGAATCCGAACAACAATAACAATGGAAACCAAGTGGATAATAGTGCCATCCAACACATAGTGGCACAAGGAATCATAGATGCAATGCCATTTATTATTCAAACTGTTAACGAAGTTGATAATAAAAGTAAGCATAGCAGCAAACGACCAACTGAACCTGAACACAGCATAAACAATGGACCTTTACTTCAAGTGCCCATTCCCAAAAGAAGAAGAACCATGTCTTATGGTTGTTCTAACAAAGAATTCTGGTCCTGCAAACCAATAGAATTCTCGGGCAATGAAGGACCCATTGCAGCTCTACGCTGGATAGAAAAGACTGAGGCAGTCTTGAAAATAAGCAAGTGTGCGGAAGAGGATAAGATAATGTATGTTTCCAATCTGTTTAAAAACTCGGCCTTAGAATGGTGGAACATTATCCTCCAGTCTAGAGGAAGTGATAGGGTTTACAATATGGAATGGGAGGAATTTAAGAATGTGGTAGAAAGGAAATTCTGCCCTCCCAATGAAAAAGAACAGATAGCAAATGAGTTCTTAAACCTTAGGATGACTGGAGTGGATAGTAAGGGGTACACTACGTTATTCTTTGAATATGCTAGAATAGTGCCAACCCTTGCATCACCAGAACCAGTATTAATCTCCCGTTACATCTGGGGATTAATCGGGGAGATTAGGCATGTAGTCAAGGCAGCTAGACCTCAAACCATAGAAGAAGCTGTAGAACTAGAAACACCTTGACAGATGAGTTAGTGCGTACTCGAGAAGAAGACCAGAGAAGGAATCTAGCTCAAAGGCTTACCCAGGAATTCCGCTATGGAACTTCCAACCATAGGAATGTAGGTTCTACCTCTGCACCCTACTGTAAGGCTTGCAAGAAGAAGCATTCGGGAAAATGCTCCACTTACTGCAATTTCTGCAAGATACCGGGACACAAGGAAGAAGGCTCCAGAAGGAAGCCTAATAATGGAATGTGCTTCAACTGTGGAGAAAAGCGTAACATCAAGCCGAATTACCCAAAATTAGTTCCAGCCATGGCAACAAGAACACTAAAAATCCTAGAGCATTCGTTCTGACGTCAGACGAGGCCAAGATGATTCCGGACGTGATAGCCGATACGTTTTTAGTTATAGATGTTTTTGCTAAAGTATTATTTGACTCTGGTGCGAACCAAAGTTTTATTAATACTTCATTTTGCAAACTTCTTAATCAACCATTAACTAAACTCCCACAAGAATGTTTAGTAGAAACAGCCAATGGGGAAACCGTTAGGATTTCTGAAATCTTGCAGGGAGTAAGAATAGAATTTTTAAATCAAAAATTTATGGAAAATCTTTACCCAATGACTCTGGCAGGATTTGATGTTGTATTAGGAATGGATTGGTTAATAGCCAATAAAGCCAGTATTTTATGTGATCAAAAGTCAATCCAAGTAAATTCACCAAGGGGTGAAAAGATCACAATTAAAGGAGATAATCCGTCTAGATCTACAAAATTCATCTCAGTGATGAAAACAACAAGTTATATAAGAAAAGGATCATTAGTATATTTGATTTCTATAATCACTAAAACTAAAGGATAAGAACTGAAAGATATTCCAGTCGTATCTCAGTTTTCAGATGTATTTCTAGAAGAATTAATAGGACTACCGCCGGATAGAGAAGTTGAATTCAGGATTCACCTATTACCAGGGACAACACCAATTGCCAAAGCACCTTACCGTTTGGCACCCGCAGAAATGCAGGAACTGAAGAAACAGTTAGACGAATTGTTGGAAAAAGGATTCATACAGCCAAGTTCATCGTCGTGGGGAGCACCGATTTTATTTGTTAAAAAGAAAGACGGATCGATGCGTATGTGCATTGACTACCGCGAATTGAACAAGGTCACGATTAAGTTTGAAAAGAATAAGTCTCGACCATCGAAGGTACCAGCTCCAGTTTGATTGAAGCTTCGCATTTATCAACGGATGCCCAGCTGCATGATAGACAGAAAAGAAAGGGTTTGAGCGAAAACAACCAATTGTTGCTCGAGAAAAATAGGTATACATATTCATTTCTAAGTGTGATAATTATATGAAAGTACTGATTTGTCCCTTTAAAATATGCAGGTCTTTTTCATTTTCACCCTCTACAATACTTCTAATCACAAAGATCACCTTAAGGTGTGCGGGTATTTCTCGAATCAAGTTTCTGCTTATCGTTTTTCGCTTATTTAATTTGGATTTTACAAATTCTGATTATAAAGTTAGGAGCAAGTAGCCCAGAAGAAGCTGCTAGGTGGATACATTCATTACAGAACGTTGCGGCAGAAACAGGAACAGACTCAAAAAGATGATGGCAGCCTTTTAGGTAAGAGATAATGTTGATTAATTTATTTTAAAAAAATATATGAAAAATTATCATGAATTATCATGAATTTGTATTTACAGATTAAATGATTCTAAAAGTGCGAAGCGTACAAATTCTGTTGAGTGGATCGTATCCGCAACAACGCATGTGGATGCGATCATGCCAGATGTGATAGCACCGTCCCAATGGAAAATTTTCGGTTGCCAAAATGGTACAAACTGGAATTAATATCACAATTTAGATATATATAAGGATAATGTCTTTCTTTCCGCTTTTGCAGGGCTTCGCCTCTTTAAAGAAGCAAAAGATAGTAATAATTCAAATGAGAGCGTAAGTTTCCCTGCTGTTTAAAAATGTTGATAATGACAACTGACTCGAAAACTTATTTTTTTGAATTATATTTTTATTATTTTTAGCAGGGGGCTGGTCAACCAGCTATAATGGCGGTTGGTGTAGTTGAGGGAACATCAGAGGCCGTTTTTAGAATCCTTATGTCTATCGGTCCCTCTAGATACGAGTACATACATTATATATACAAAAACTTCATGTTTCTTTGTTGTTTTTATATTTGTGTGAATATCACATTTCCATGTGTTGACGACTTTCACAGATGGGATTTTTGTTTCAATGGTGGCACTGTGGTTGAACATCTTAACGGTCATACAAATATAATACACATGCAACTATGTAGAGATTGGCTACCATGGTTTAAACTCTTAAACTCTAGATTAAATATCAACTAGAAACAGAGTTATTAAAGCATTCTACGGTTTTTAGGGGAATTAAACGGGACATATGGTATTATGTAATATTTATTCCAAATCAAGGGCTCTTAGATTTATTTTTGTTTTTTACGTATTATTTTTTATTAAGTATAGTGAATCTTATGCTTTTGTTGTTACGTTTGGTTTTTAAATAGTTATACTATATCACTCGGTGATCCATAGCAAGTGTCCACCACATGATAGTTACATCCGAGCTTACATTCGCAGTAAGTATATGCTTCCAGTTAGAGATGGTGCTAATATGAGCGGGCCAGACGGGTTGGGTAATATGTCAATACAATTCTTTTTAATTTGACCCAGTTGAGATAAAAAGCAACGCCTATTTACCTGTTTATAAGTAAATGGTTTGAAATTACACATGTGCTTCCAATCTTTCACATATTAAGATTTCATTCAACTGGTTGGAACAATTTGCTTAGAATTTTTTGATTATTATTATTATTATTATTATTATTATTATTATTATTATTGTTGTTGTTGTTGTTGTTGTTGTTGTTATTTAGGTGGAGGATTTGTGTTTAGCCCTCTGAATCAAGGAAAAGAATCTGTTGTTAAAACATGCTTTCGGTTGATTGGAAGTTGTGGAAATCATATTTTCCAAAAACATATACAAGGTCTCTGACAATTCATATGCTTGGTAGAGTTTTAGGTATTCTTGAACAATATAAATATATGTCACTCCATTAATTATCCTTTGAGTAATATTCACGATTATCCCTGTGGTTTACCAAAAAATTGGATTTGGTCCCTACCTTTCCAAAAGTACACGTATGGTTCCAGTGGTTTGCACTTTGTAACTAATTTAGTCCTCAACTTTGCCAAAAGTCATATGGATGGCCTCTGTGGTTTGCACTTTGTAACATGTTTAGTCCCTAACTTGGTCATGCTGAAACCTTTAGATTTGTAGGTTGGGGACCAAATGCGTTATAAAGTGCAAACCAAAGGAACCATCCATGTAATTTACTCTTATCCTTTTCATGAAGATATATGGATACGGACAAATACTGAAGTTGCCATCCTTAAAACACAAAGTAAATATATTTATAAATGTATTCCGTTGTAGTGTGTTATATATCACCCCAATATTAGAAATGTTAACTATATAGTGAATTGTTTTTCAATTATGTTAAACAAAAAAAACTACTAAAATTGATAGGTTTTTTATGGACATGTTGATGGCCATGATATCAAATAAGAGAATGTGTTTGTTGCTTTGATACCAAAGGAATGAGACGCAATTTATGAGGTGAATTCGTTTTTCTTAAATGTTGTTGCTTCTTCGTTTTAAGTTAATTTCATTAATTTTGTATTTGCCTTAACGACCTAGAGTACTTTTTAATTTCATTTATAAGATCAAATATATGTTATCTTGCATGTTTAAAAAGGTGGTGATAATTTTTTAGGCTAATAATTTTCCTCTGGTATCCCTATATATCAATTACATATTAATTATATGATCTTCAGAACTTACATACATATATTTACGTAAGTTAACATCCAAACGGGTCATTTTTTAAGATGTATTAGTTTGTTCCGTGTCAAAACAAATCTTAACAAATGTGGGTTCATGATCACATGGTGATGGTTTGTTTTAAAAGTATTATTTCAAGTTTTTAACAATTTTATTTGTGTGTTAGTCCACCCTGCTAACCCTGGGCAGATGGCATGTTAGATTTATATTGTATTATTATGGATTTATGATTAATAGTTTTAATCGAATATGGTTAACTTTTGCAGCACAATTTCACTTATGGCATGGCTTTAGGAAGTGCTTTTCTTTTATACGGGTCTGTTGGTGGATGGTCAAGAACGCTTTTTCTACTAGCACATAAGCTTCCTCAAGAGGTGTTGTTCTTTTGTTTATTCCTTACAATCAATACAATTAGTTATTATACATATATGTTGTATTTAATGCATATATAAACTTGACATTGCCGCTAAATAAGAAAAAGTGTATACCTGTATATGTTATGTATGTTATATACATTATTTACCACTTATTATTCTTTTTTTCTTTTTGAAAATTTTCAAGCTAAAGTTTCTTACAAAACCAATTATTAGTTTCATGATCATACACTTTTAATGGCATTGATTTTGATTGAACACTTCCATACCTCACTTTAGAGGTGGCAGTTTCAACCCATTTGCCTATGAATCTGTTGATTTGGGTTGTGTTTTATCTCAAATGGTTCACATAATTTTTTTAGCTAAAAGGGGAACATGTAGAAATAGGGGTGTGAACGATCCGGCTGGGCCCGGTTTTGACAAAATTTTGCGCCGGAACTCTTAACCATGGTTTCGGAAAATGCCAAACCAAACCGTCCAGGTTGGTTGCGTCGGTCGAAGCGGGTGTGTTTTAACTGTTCAGTTTTGGCGGTTTAATAGTTTTGAACCAAGAATGTTTTTTTGAATATCGTAATTTTGTATCAATTTGTTTAAATTAATAAGCATGAAGTACGGTTTATTAATATAATACATATATCGTAAACAAGACCGTGAAAACCGAACTGTTAGCATTCAAATCCAGCCAAACCGACCAATTTGCTTCAGTTTAGACGGTTAGGTTAGTATTAACGGTTTAAGAATACTTCTAGGTTTAAGAATACTTCATAATGCTGATAAGTTTTGACCTGTTCGACACATCCAACCCATGTGACCCTTTTGTAGATAAATTTTCTCATGAGGCTTATAGGTGTTAACTACTTATGACGAGATGATATGGTAGAATTTATTATGGCCGATGTTAGTGTGTATATGTTTTAGGTATATATTTTAAGCCCATTTTACACTTTTTAGCCAAGTTTTAAATTTATAAAACACGATATTTAGTAACACTAAACACACATATGGGTAAGTGCACCCGTCGTGGACGTAGTATAGTGTTGGTAAGATACCGAGGTCGTCCAAGGACACAAGAGCTTTTAGTACCGGTTTATCCTCAACGTCTAATCAAATCAAAATGTTAGAAAAAGATTTTAAACTAAGAAAATTAAACTAACTAAAATGCTGAAAATAAAAATAAAAGTAAAAACAGATAGACAAGATGAATCACTTGGATCCGACTCGTGTGTTAGTGTAACCTTTGATTATTTTCGCACTTTTTCACTTATTTAAGAGATTATCTTAGTTATTGTAGTAGGCCCCTCTTTTGAAGGTGACGTTACCCTCAACCCAGTAGTTTGAGTCAGCAAGGATACAATCCTAAAGGGTCGGATTATTGAAAGATAATTAATTAAGTTATTAATACATAATGTGGTAGGCCCCTCTTTTGAAGGTGACGTTACCCTCAGCTAAGTAGTCTGAGTCAGCAGGGATACAGTCCTAAGTAGCTGGGTTAAAGTTTTAATAGTAGTTTAACTTATGAGGGGATCAAAGAGTTTGTACCCCCGCCATCCAATACCTTTGGGTATTGAAGGAGGTCCTACTAAATTTGACCCAGGTCCTTTGCAGGATCTATACACTGAACAATGGCAAGACTCTTACCAAACCGTTCCCTTAACCCTCGACCAGGTAGCCAACATACCTCCATATAGACCGTGGAGATATGAATGGTGAAAATCTTTTATTTTATATAGACAGTAAAATAATGACAAGACACCATGGACAAACGATAAGGAAGAATCACCTTCAACATAAGAAACTAGTAATTAAAGTCATTAATACAAAACCAATTAAAAAGTGCAAAAGATTAAAAATAAAAAGTATTACACTAAACACTTGTCTTCACCAAGTGATGTAAGAGACTTAGGCAAACATGGCCTTTAATTGTCAAGAACTCTTACGATCAATCTTGGATCCCAAGACGACTCACACACTCTATGATGGACAATGGATGATGGTGGTGGATGATAGTGTTATGGTGGTGGTGGGTGGTGGGTGAAGTGTGAGAGAGGTGGTGTGCCAAGGGATGAGTAGAAATGGCTCCAAGCACTCCTATTTATAGGCTGAACAGAAGCCTGGGCACGGCCCCGTGCCTGTCTGACACTCTCTCTCTTCATTAATTGTAATTCGCAATTACAATAAATGCGCCTGCAGCACTCTGACCACGTCCCCGTGTCCGCTGGGCACGGCCCCGTGGTGGGCAGTAGAAGCTTCTATAGGTTTGTCTTTTCTGCTGCTTCTTGGGCACGGCCCCGTGCTCGCTGAGCACGGGGCGTGTTCAGTCTTCTGACTTCTTTGTTTTGCTTGGGAAGATGCTGTCGGGAGGGTCGGCATATCACTTTTTTTCCTTTTCTTGTAATTATGTTAGATTTTGCTGTCTTTTTGCTTCTTTTGTTATTTTGAGCTCATTTAATCCTGAAAATACAAAAGGAAGACAAAAGCACACTTTTTCCAACATTAGTACTAAAAAGGGGTTAGTTTTAAGCCATTATCGATATAATTTATATGTTGCATTTTGTGCACATCAGTTGGCAATTACTAACACAAACCGATACCAAACAAAAACATGTCGTGTTCAGGTTGTCGTATTTTGCCCATTTAATTACACAAAACAAAATATCATTTGCTTATCTTTTCGGTTTTGTTACATCTATAGTACGATGCTTCGTTTTATTTTAATCTTCAACTTTAGATTTCCATAATAAGTTTACGCTTACAGTTTCTTTTATGATCAGTAACGTAATTTTTTTTCTAAAAGTATGAAACATATCATTTTTAAACACCGCGAAATTCGCGGGTATTATCACTAGTATTAGAATAAGGTGTTTAAAAATCTTGTATGTCTTGAGATGAGAATTGTCTTTGATTACGACCTTGCCGGATCTGTTTGATCTGTTGATTACTTGTCGTATGGATAAGAGAAAACGAGTAAACAAGGGGGTTTTTTGTGATTCGAATTGAAGGTTAAAGCTAGCGGTGTTCAAAACTATCCGTATTCGAAATCTGATATCCTGAATTTTCGGATTTGGATAGTGATTTTAAAAATTTTCGTATATTTCGAATATCCAAAATATCTGAAAATTTAATTTTTTCGGATATCTGAATATCCAAAGTATCCGAAAAGTTATATTCGGACATCCGAAACTATCTGAAATTTCTGGTTGCGAATATAAAAAAAATAAAAATAAATAAAAAATTTTGATATCCGGATATCTGATTCACTATCCGATCGGATATCTGAAATTTCGGATACGGATTCGTATAGTGAAATCTGGCATCAAGAAATTTCGGATATCCGAATTCGGATATCCGGTTTTGAACACCCCTAATTAAAGCGACCAAATTGTGGTTTAGTTTGAGTCAAAACGGGATCGTCGGATTTCCTACAATTTCGCCGAGAAAAACTACAGTCAAAGAACTCAACAGGATAACGAGCTGGTCAAATGTTTTAAAATCAGTTTTATTGTTTTAATTGTTTAGGGGCAATTAGTCATTTCACATACACTAAACTGAGAAATCTAACTTGGGTTAGTGATAAGGACCATACAAGTGAAAATTACAACCACTGGAATCAACTCTATAATTATTAAACCCTTGGGACCAACTCTCCAATATCTGCAAACCACAAAAACCAACCATGCATTTAACTCAAAATAATAAGACAAATGAAAGAAAGGGTGTACTTTTTATCCTTGAAAATGCTTCTTTAGCATTGCAACAAGACTGTAATGGTAATTGAAGTCTCATGTCTATTTGTAAAATCATATTTCATACTTGCTTCGATACTTGTCAATTGTCATCAGTGGCGGATTGCATAATGTGATCTTTGCATTTTAGGTTTACTTTATTTTATATTAATTAAAATAAAAACAGTGACGAACTCAGGAAATATTTTCAAGGGGTGCGAACAAGTGTGTTGGACAACACTTATATTTTTTCTTATTTTTTTTGTTTTTTGTGACTAAAATAAAACAATGACAAAAATTTTAAACAACTTTATGACCGGCTTATGAATGAAACTAAAATTCTAGTTTACGACCGATTTGTTGAATGTCTTTCAGTTATAGGTGCATGCTAGATCGTTTACTGTGTGTTTTTGATTGTTAAGTGGTTTGCTAGACGTAGTAACCCATAGGAGTGATAATTGTGCATGGAGTAGGTCTAGGTATTCAACTAGTCTTGATATCCGTGAGGTGAGAGATTGTCGGCTTGTCTTGAGTGTTAGGGTTCTACGAGTAAAGCCTTTGTGAGAAGATTTCCCTAGTTTGCTTGCCATTCATTGCCTACCGAGTCTGGTCAGTATTCCAATAGTTACCCCGTGCACTTTTAGTGTATTGATACTTTCGCGCTATGAGGTAGATTGTCTAACGGGTACTTCACTAATAAAGTTGGAAACCCATGAGGGAATCCACATAATCAGTAGTCTTAATAAATCTTAGGATTTTTTTAGGTAAATCCTTGAGAAGGATCGAGGGTCCTTAGATCATCTTTTGAGTTCAGAACATTCAGATCCCGGTTCCACAATAGTTCCACTACCGATAGAAAACTTGTCATTCATGTGTAGGATTCTAACCTAAGTAGTAGCATCATCTGATCTCATCTAGAGTCATAGTTCACTTTAGTTAAGTATTTAATTCATTGCATTAGGATTGTTAGAAACCCCCTCAAAACAATAAAACAAATAAAATCAACAGTGTAGATAAGTAATCGAGTTTAGTTCACTTTCATTAGGAGTATCGTAGGTTCGATATTCGGACTTACTTTAGTTTTACTAGGTCGATAGGTTCACTTGCTTGTCAGTAGTTTAGTGTTTAGAGAGTCTGGAGTAGGAATGACAATGGGCCGTGTTTGGGCCGGGTATTGGTAATCCCAATCCCGTACCCGGTTGTAATTCTTTGTCCCATACCCGGCTCATTACCCGTCGGGTATTTTTCGAGTAATTACCCATTGGGTATCAGGCATACCCGCGGGTATCGGGTATACCCGTTAATTTGTTAAAAATACCCATTGGGACTCTTATGTGAAATTCTTACTCTAATGTTTGTATAATTTTCTACTTTAATAACCACAACAAAAGAAAATATGGCCAATAACATACATACATATCATATTCAAATGCGCATTAAAACATATATTTACATGATTAACTATTCAAGGTACTGCTATTGTCAGTTTATATATTGTGCCTTTAATCGAACAAACGACATGAAAAATAGTACCATTAATAAGTTCAAATCTTTTCATGGAAATATAATTGTAGAGATGACTTGTTAGTGATAAGGGGTGTAGTACTAGAGAAGTAGAGGTAATAAGTGTATGCACTAAGCTTATATAAATGGAAAACCAAAATAAAATATTTTTCGGGTATTATTTGGGTAAACAAGCTGGGTATCGGGTGGGTATAACTCAATCCCATACCCGTACCCATACCCGTTTTTTTTTAATTTTTTAATCCCATACCCGGCTCATACCCATTGGGCTTCGAGTATACCCAGCCCGTATGTTTCGGGTTTAAAGTATACCCATCATGCTCGGGCTTTTTTGCCATCCCTAGTCTGAAGTATTACTTAGTGTCTAATTTACGGTTCATTTAGTTAATTTAGTTAAACCACTCAGAGCACATCAACTACTCTTGCTTATAAGACTTGGACCCGGCACACGAGGGAAACCCTTTTATGACAGAGGACCATCAGAATGTTCAGTTGGGTAATCGTTTACCCGGGTAACTATCGTGATTCTGTCTTCTTGGCGGGAAGATCCTTTTGTTAACTTGGTCAAGCCTTGGGCTTTGACCACACTCGTTTTGTAAAGGAGAGTCTAGATGAGCTAGGGCCAAGTCATTATTTTAGAGGAGTGAGTCATCACGAGGAGAGCATACAGGGACCCTCGTCATCCGATATGAACTACAGATCTATAATCACCCATTTGGTGTTCTGATCTAACAAAAAAACTAAATTTTCATTATCAATTAGGTTTATGACTTTCAAATTTATATATGTTTCTGTCTCGTTATGACTGAGTTTATGAGGGTTTGTTGTCCGTTCAAAAAAAAAGAAAAGAAAAGAAAAAAGTTTATCTCATGATTAAATATGTATCCACTTCAAGAAGACGTGGTCCGCCAGAATGTCTATTAGAGGAATATTTATACAATTCAGTACAAAAATCAAAGTTTAACAACAATATATACTTTAACTAAGAATAGAAGGTATGGTGTAGGGAGGATGGGCCGCCACGTCACCGTCACGTAAGCGGGTGTGAGGATGGACCTAGGGGGTGGGGGATGAACCCCTTTATATATGTATGTATAGGTGTGTGTGAGTGGGTGAGACCCGGCTTGGGCGGCGAGCAGCGGACGAATTGGACGGGCCTAGGGCGGGGACGGAACAAGGGGTGGAAGGTTTGGGGCGGCAAGCAACGGACGGGCATGGGAACGAGCCCCATATCTTCCAGTCTAATAGTCATTTTCAAAATATAATTATAGAGCTATCGTATTTGAAATATACATTATTCGAGTAAACTGCCATTTTGGTCCCTGTGGTTTGGACACTTTTGCCACTTTAGTCCAAAACTCAAACGTTTTGCATCTGGGTCCCTGTGGTTTCAGTTTTATTGCCATTTTGGTCCAAAAATGAAATCAGTTCATATTTTCTTATAAAATCCTGCTATTTTGTCATTTTCCTCAGGGGCAAAATGGTAATTTCCTTTTTATAAATAAATACTAGATTTTATAAGACAAATATGATCTGATTTGCCCCTGAGGAAAAAGACAAAATTGCAGGATTTTATAAGACAAATATGACCTGATTTCATTTTCGGACCAAAATGGCAATAAAACTGAAACCACGGAGACCCAGATGCAAAATGTTTGAGTTTTGGACTAAAGTGGCAAAAGTGACCAAACCTCAGGGACCAAAACGGCAGTTTACTCTACATTATTCTAACATCTAGTTAGGTACATGACACTGACTGAATATGTGTTTTCAAACAACATTGATTTTGAAACCATGTATTAATTGACAATTTTCAATGGTTTTATAAATAACTAAATGCTTAAATATAATAACTAATTATAATTGTAAAATTGATTTAATCAACTTTACTAAAAAATTAAGCTCGTAAAGCTTTTTAAAAGGGAATTTTAGAATGTTTTTTGAAACCCGACCTCCACCCGTCCGAACAGTGGCGGAACTAGCCCATTAAATCAGGGGTATCCTAAAAAAACTTTTACCGTGCAATTATACAATATTAAAAAAACGACAATAAATAAATAAAGTAAAACAAAAACCTAATAGATTTGTCCTCTTTTTTTTTCATAGTTTGAAATCGTTCCATCACATCGTCGTCTTTTACTTTATGAAAAAAAAATCCTTTTCGACCGCACAAACATGGCATTGTTCAAAAATTCTGGGCCCATTCGACTGCGTAAATCCGTCTTGACAAGCTTCAACTTCGAAAAACATCTTTCAACAGTTGTGGTTGCAACCGGTAAAACCAAAGCTAGCTTCATTACCCGATAAACCAAAGGACAATAACTATGTGTTCCCATTTTAACCATAAGACGCGCAAGATCACTTATTTTATTATTTGAGCTTTATTAGTTATTACAATTTGGGTTTAATTATCATAAAACTAATTATTTGGGATTTGTTACCTTACAAGTTTTGGGCTTAATGAATAATATCAAATTTCATAATTTTTTCTTAGGGGTATCCTCGTATATGTTTTGGGGTATGCTATGTATAAAATTCAAAAAAAAAAACACTACGAATACGGGGTTGAGCCGTAGCCCGTGCTACGGCTCACTCTTAATTGGTTCCGCCCCTGCGTCCGAAGGCACGACAGTGGAATAATCGGTAAAACCTCGCCTCCCATCCAAGACGAACCGGCGCCACCCGTATTCACCCTTCACCTGGATGCCACAGAAAATAATGAGAGTGGGAGTCGAATCTGGGTCACAAGGAACACCATGTTTTTCCCCAACCACTCCACCACTACATCACTGACCATACACATAGAAGTATATAACGATAAATGACTCAACTGACTCAATTGTGTGTCTATGAACGCTCTTGTATTTATACATACAAAATATACATGTAAATTACAAAAAAAGTACCAAATTCCAAAATTATTGATTGGTTTTCTACGATGAATCTACAGAAGAAGTTGTTGATGTTGAAGAACACGGCGTAACCAATGACGAGCTTTCAGGCGTGTTCCTGCACACCGGACAAGTTGCATTCAACTTGAGCCACTCGTCAATACAATCCGCATGAAAATAATGATTACATTCTGGTATCGTCCTTAACGACTCTTTAGGCTTGTAGTCTGAAAGACATATAACACAGGTACTATCATCATTCGGTAATCTACAACTTTCTCCAAGCGTGGTTTTCTGGTATGACTCGATTGTCGACTTATCTAATCCCGTACTAGAGAGTGATTGTGGGACAATGCCAATAGAAAAGAGATCGGTACTTTGATGGTGAGTCTCACTACGTTCTCTCACTCTAGTAGCCGCATAGCATATGAGCCCGATGATGCAAACTGATACTGGCACACCAATGCCTAAACTTAATCCATACTTAGCACTTCTCGGAAAACCTAAAATCAATGATCAATAAGCAGGAATCAAAGTCAATTCCCTATTTAGACTTTCATGGCTAAAAATGTCAACTATTCTAACAAACTAGTAATTTAAGAAAGTTATCAAAATTGACAACTTTGAAAGAAATTTTTTTTTTACAACACCACTTTTTATCATTTTCAAAACTATTTAAACCAAGGTTTTAAAAACCGGTTTAAACTGGCCGGTTGAACTAGTTAAACCGGATGCTTGACTAGCACAAATCATACCAATAAAATGTGGATATTGTAAAGAAGCTGTACCCCCGGTAAATTGGGTTATACCAGTTTATATATACCGAGCCAAAGGTTAAATTTTTGAACTTTTAATCTTCATGGGCCTAAAAAAGGTGACTATTTACCTTTTTAATAAAATGTGTAAAACCAAGCGCCCACAATTGACAATCCATAGGGGTGCAAACGAGCCGAGCTGCTTGCGAGCTACTCGAGCTCGGCTCGAAAAAAAGCTCAAACGAGTCGAGCTTAAACGAGCTCAAGGTCGAGCCCGAGCCTAAAAACAAGCTCATTTAGTAAACGAGCCCGAGCACGAGCTTCACTTATTGAGCTCGAGTCGGCTCGCGAGCCTAAACGAGCTTTCTGTATATATATTTTTTATTAATATATTAAACATATATTTATATAATAATAATAATAATTATCATTTATATAACTATAAAAAATATAACTAAATTATATGTATAACAATAATTATAATTAATATAAATTAATTAATAAATACTAAATGAGTCGAGCCGAGCTCGAGCTTGAAAAATTACCTTCGAGCCGAGCTCGAGCTTTCATATGTTAAACGAGCTCGAGCTCGAGCTTGGCTAGGCTCGTTTGCATTGCACCCCTAACAATCCACATAGATCAAACTTTTTTTCTCACTCAAAGATAGAAACTCATTGGGTTTTTTAAATTAACTTTGATTACGGATTAACATTTGGAATTTTTATTACGGAAAGATCCAAAAGATGTAGTTTTGGATTAGCAATGAAAAAACCTTACCACGAGAAGAACCAAGGCACCCAACTTCTCCATCATTATTCCATCCACAACCTCTACCTTCAATTTCACAACCTCTACAACCCGGAGTAAACCACATCAACTCCAATTCCGTTCTAATATCCCCATTCCACCGTACTGGCAGATCGATCATCTTCATCTCTTCACAGCTCGCCGGCATGTTTCCACGCGGAAACAACCCGCTTCTAACAGCAATCACCGAGTAATTCCCGCCACTAAGGCACGGAAACGGCACAGCTGGATACATAAAACCAAAATTCTGTGATGTACACTTGTAAAAACTGTAGCTCCGTACGCTACTGTAGTCGTACGGTGTGTCGGTTAGATTGAATCCCTTGATTTTCTTTGTCTGGCAGAAATCTGGATCTATGTAGATCACCTGTAAATCATTTACCAATTATGACTAAATCAAACATTTGAATCATGTTTTGACTATTTGATTAATTGATATATAAAGTGATTTCAACTGCTTTTTGCCTAATTCTCTTCGGAAACAAACCTGTGATTAATCGTTTAATATTCGATTACTTGATATTATGAAGTGATTTGAAGTATTTTTTGGCTTAATTTGTTAGGAAACAGGAAACTAACCTGTGAGATGTAGTTGATTCTGTTAACGATGTGTGAACGCGATGACGGAAGCCGGATTATTGTTCTGTTTTGTTTGTTACAGGAGAGGTTGAAGCCGGGATAACCGCACCGGGACGGTTGCTGGCCGGTGAGGCGGAAAGGAAACCGGATTACTGGTTCGGTTGGGCCGCAGGCGGCTGGTCGGCAACCGTCGTCAGCGGCGGAGAAGGATCTGAGTGATATGGAGGAGAAGAGGATTAGGAGGAGAATATGTTGGTTACCCATGTGGTTGCTGCTGCCTCGCCGGCGTGTGCAATGGCGTTAAAAGGAAGAGTGTGGTTGCTTTATGGTGGTGATACTGATAGGTGAGTTAGTATTTGAAAATGTTGGTTTGAACAAAAGGTATGGTATTTTATAATATATATTAATTTAAGTTTTGTTTTTATGTAAGCTGTTTGATGAATGTATTACGCGGATAAAGTTGGTGCAAATAAAGTGCAAGAACGTAACCTGAAATAAATCTCTGAACTGGTTGATCCGATGAGAAGTGATCCGATATTCAGTCTGTAAAATAAAACACCGTTAGAACTCGTTATAAGAATCGGATTATTCCTGTAACCACCCTCCAGCGTGAGAATAAGTATTTGCTTATGGGAGTAAAAAGAATGTGATGAGAGAACAACGTGTCTTACATTCATGACGTCCCTCTATTTACACTTATGGGTGACTTTTAGGGTTTCCTCAAGGTGTAAGGGGTGCTCACCTCTTAGGTGAGTCCCCCCTCTTACACATAACCAACCAGTGCCACGTCAACTCCCCTCTAACACTCTCCTAATACCCCTTTTTGATGGCGGCACTCCCCTATTAGGTGAATTGGTTTTTTATTTAAAAAAAAAAAAGAGAGAGAAAACCATTGATTGGACATAACCTCCCTCTCTCCTCCTCCTCTAATCGGCACCTCCCCACCGGTTTCATCCCTCTCTCTCACTCACCGATTGAATGGCGCCACCTCCCCTATCGGCAAAATCGGTCCCCGCTCGGGGTCACCGATTGTGCCCCGCATACCCTCATAATTTAGGAAGTCGGTTAGGCGACTCCTATTTTATCGAAGATTATTTGCATGGAGATATGTGAAGATATCTTCCGTATTTACAACTTATTTAATGGTTAATATTTGACCCGGAATGACCGGACCGAGTCATTCTTCCACATGTCCCACAGTCCGATTCTATGAGGTTTTGCATGGGGTCGGACTTAAAAAGCTGACAAAACCACGAAAAAGTATGCCAATATACAGATGTATAATCAAACAAACAAATAAATAAATACATACGTCACAATATCTGGTGCCAAGTACCCGAAGGGGTGTTTGGCGGCGTCAATTGTCAAATCAACGACCTGCTCATTATTATCTGAGCTGCCACGAGTTATTTTGGGCCCCATTTTTGAATTTGGAAACGTGGAAATGACGGGTATAAATGGGGGGGGGGTTGATCTTAGAAGGTCAAAAATTTTCCCTTTATTTCAACTGTCGCTTCTCCTTTCTTGATTTTCCTTCAATGGCCCCGAAAACCTCAGAATCCTCATCTCGCGATGAAGCCCTTTACTTCAAATGGAATAAAACTTCATTTGAGTTGTTGCTACAGGCGTACTGCATCAGGCCGGAGTGGCATCCGGTGATGCCGTCGGAAAGGGACACCGCCTTTCCCCTGAAGGATGGCAAGATTACCTTATTTGCCGATTTATTCAAGTTCTGCAATTTCTGGCTTCCCATTACTGCATTTTGCAAGTCGATGCTTAAGGAGTATGTTATGCACATATCCTAGATGCATTCTTGCGAAGCTTCGGCGCTTGTATTATGTGCCTTGCATACTTTGGTGTGGAAAACCTCCTTCTTTACATTTGACCGTCGGAGCACTGATGAGGTGTGTCTCCGATTCGTGCCCTAAAGCAGCCGAGATAAAGATTGGAAGAAAAAATTCTTCTTTATTGACGCCGATGTTATTTCAGGGGAAATGCATTGGCGAGTGATGGTGGCCAAGGAGAAGGTGAAAGACATTGTGCCGCCTAAGGAGGAATATCAAGAGAATGTCTTGTTTAAAGCGTTGATTGCCTGGGCCCTCAGAATGTTTGGTTGTTCCTGAGGGTGCGTTGGCATTAGTTGGGATGAGCCTATGTTGGCGTGACGTTCATATCTATCCTTCTTTCAGGACCGCCGATGGAAGTAAGTCATCAAATCATTGATATTTATAGTATCCCATTGGTTTGTTATAACGAGGGTTTCTTGCAGCGTCCTTTACTCTGGCGGACTTCCTATACCCGGAGAATTCTGCGTCTATTCTTGCTGCTGACCGTCCGCTGCATCCTGCAAGGGAGAATATCTTGCGGGCGCATGTTGGGAACTCTCTGTCTCCCCTTCCTATATGGAAGGTGTGCTTCAAGGGTTTCCCACCAGTGGGGGTGTGGAGGAGAGCGGGGCAACCGTGACTGCCCCAAAAAGGATCATCCGGATCCGGAGAGGCCGGGGGGAGAGCAGCGCCAAGGGTCAATCTTCAAGGGCTGCTAGCCCCGCTACTTCTACCACCACTGCTGAAGTGGTGGAGGTCCCCGCGGCTAATGTGGGTATAACTTCAGCGGTGGCGACAGTGGGGCCGCCTCAGAAGAAAGTTAAAACATTTGTGCCATTGCTGCCTAACTTTGAAGCTAAGAGGCGTGTGGTATTAGCTGGGATTAGTAAGTTCCTTCCTTTTTCCTAGTGGCCTTCTTTCATACTTTAGTTGAATCGTTTGTTCTTCTACAGGTTCCACACCCATGCTGTCATCCAGTGCTATCATTCCTCCTTCCCCTATTCGATCTTCTGGGGATGAAATGGCGACTGTCGCTGTTAATGATGTTGTCCTTATTGGGATGATTGAAGCTACAGATACACTCGCTGGGGTTAGTCTTGAGGTTCCGATTATCACGGTGGAAATTTCCACCACTCTTTTTACCGAGGCTACTACCATTACAACCTCCATAGCTCCGTCCGATGCTCCTTTGGAGACACTAAGGCTTCTGTCTGATCCGCCTTCGGCGTCAAGTCAGAAGAAGACTGTTGCAATAGCGGATCCTTCTACCAGCAACATGGTTGTCACTGTGCCGTCTTCCTCTTTCAAATTTTCTAGTGATTAGGGCCTTGGTCATGATGAGACAGCGAGGTCTAGTGGCGGCGTTCACAACGGAACCCATCATATTGAATGATTGTATTTGCCTACCATCGTTTGGGACCCGCGTATGCCTAGCAAACCATATAAGCCCCACTGGAAGATTGCCAGTCCACCCATCTTATATACCCTTAGGTGGTCAATCACTGGGTGGATCATGTCTTCCCCCCAGCAGAGGTAGCTTTTGTTAAGGGTCAGGATTCTGGCCAGTTGTTGGATTCAACTTTGACTGATACTGTGTCCGGGGTTAAGAGGATTATTGAGATTAAGCGTCGCTGGGGTCAGGACAACCATGAGCTTCACCAGACCCGCCAGGCTTTATAGCAAATGATGGATGAACTCCAGCGACGAGACGACTTGTTAGATGCTGCCAAGGTTAGGTAGTCCCGTCTTCTTGCAGAGAAACAAAAGGCTGAAGAGGATCTTAGAAGGGTTACTTCACATCTTGCCGCGGAGTGTGTGATATGGGCTCGGGATTGTCAAGAGAAATAATGGGTAATATCACACGCGTTGAAAACGCAGGAGTTGGAGTGGAAAGCCGTGATGGAGGCGGAAAAGGTTCGTACCCTATCCTCTCAAGTTGCCCGATTACGTATTGACCTTGAGTTTGTGTCGTAGGTGCAGGAACGCCATCATGCTTTGATGGCGGAAATGGAAGATACGCAGGCAAAGTTTGACCAAGCCACCCAGAGGTGTGATGAGTTGACAGTTCAGCGGTCTCGTCTACAGCGAGACCTGGATGCAGAGAAGTCTCGCCGTGCTGAGAGTGAGAACGCTGCGCACCAGGCGTTAGCTGAAGCAAACGAGCTGGCAACCCAGCTTGCTACACTTAAACAAGAGAAAACCTGGTGGGTTGGTCATGGCGTGATGTCCTGTTTTGAGTTCCTCAGGTGGCCGCCCCACTTCAGTGGTTTATTGGATGATATGACAACTGCAACGTATGAAACTGGGCGAGATGATGGTATGCATGCTGCCTACCTGGATTGTGACCGTCCTGACTTAATAACTGAGGGGTTCCTGACAGCGACTGCTTCTGCTTCAAACCGTATGGTGGAAACCATGTCCGCCGTAGCAAACGATCCACTTCTTGAGCTTCAACAAATTCAAGAGGTCACGGGGAATCCAGACCTGAAGGTAATACGCCGACTGCTCGACTATTCCACTTCCAATGTTGATGCCAGTTGAGAACTTTGTTAACATGTGTCACGTTAGGGACACTTATGAACAGTTGTGTATGCAAACACTTATTTTTTGTTTAATGACGTAATCATCTATGTTTTATTGATAGTTTGTCATGATTATCTCTGACTCCTCCCCCTGACACGGGGGCGATGTGACCGTCGTCTGTCAATCTAATTAGTTTCCCCTTTTTGATATATAAATATGATCGTTAGGAAACACATGTTGACCATTTTTTAACTTCATGAATAAATCTCATCGTCGCCGCCGTGTATCGGAGGTGTTGGATGCTTGTGAGGCCGCCGAGGCCTTACTCGATCTTTGTCGATTGCCGGAGAGTGTCGACATTTCTTCCTTCGGCCAAGTTCCGATAAGTAAGTTTAGGTCCAGTCGCGATGGACTGTTCTGTTATGCATGGATTTTACCCTCCGATTCCGAAAGGTCCTCGAGGAAAGCGTCGTTCCGTGACCAGACCTATGACCGGCGATTTCGAGGCTCGTCGATTTGGTGTTAGTACCTCCAAACGTTACAAAATGAAAAGTTAATACTCTATAATGTGATTTTAAACTATTAGTAATTAAGTATGTTACTTTGTACAAACCATAGGGACTAACTATGTAATTAACTATTATATTTACTTTTAACATATTTTCCTTTTTTTATTTTATAAAATGATATTTCCTTTTATCATTTACTTTTGTTTTTCATAATTTTTTTTCTTCTTTTAAATGATATTGTCTTAATCAATTAATTTAATATTTTTTAATAAGTTTCGTACACTAATTTAAAAAAAAAAAACTTAAGTATGCATATTATTCCTTGGAAATTCCGATATAAGTATCGTTAAAAATGAAGTTGTATTCAAAATATAGTATTTATTTGGTATCGTTTTTTTTTACGATACAATGATAAACTAAACCGATTCTGCTAGTTTGGCTTTTGAAACAACATGCTACATTTTCAAATAACGTTTGTTTAACATTATCATTTGCTCCGTTTCACCGCAACGCGCGACATCAATAAAACCTAATTATATATATTAACACAAAGTTTACATGAATAGTGATTTTGATTTTTTAAATTATTATTTAAATTTTTTTAATAATATTTTATTTGTTTAATTTTTTGTTTATTTTTCAAATAACCTGCCTTCTATGTTTATATTTTCAACATTACGATGTAAATTTATTGTAAACGGATATTGTGCTGCTATCGTGCTAAACTTAACCAAAACTGATTGCTTTTTTCAACATTACAATATAAACTTTATTGAAAACGGATATTGTACTGCTATCATACCAAAAAAAAGAACCAAAACCGACCAGATATTATATGTATCGATACCAGTATTTATTTATATTTTTTTCTTTCGATAAACCAATATTTATTTATATTGTTTTTGCTTTTGATAAACTGATATCGTATCGCTACTATACCGTGTCGAACAACATCGATACCTGTACCTGTACTCATTTGTATGGTTTATGTTTGGTAATGAATTTTGTGTCGTAACCGTAGTCAACCGAACCAAAACCGAAGGCACAACATCGGTATTGGTACCGGTACTTATTTTTATTGTTTTTACTTTCGATAAACTGACGTATCCTATCAAACAACATTGTTATAGGTACTTATGTTCATTTTTGTGATTACCAGTTTCGATAATTTCCATTTATACAACTCTGTCTGCGATGATCAACGAATATTATTACTGGTACCGTAACGATCTGAGTTGATCGATACCATTTGGACAACATCGTTGTCGATACCGGTGTTTATTTTTTTTTTTTCATTTTCAATTGATGTAAAACATATATTGATTCTATACCGATACCGGAACTATAACCAACCTAATCGATACCGATCGAATGCCCGCGACAACGTGCCGCTGCAACGCGCGAGGAAACAATCTAGTTATATATTATATATTAATACAAACCTTTGATGAATAGTAACTTGTAGTTTTATTACATATATTAAATTAATTTTTTTTATAGTGGATTGGAAAAAGTGACAGTGAGAATTGAGAAAGAGGTTGGATTTAAACTTCATTGTTATTTGAAAAACTGATGATGAAGATAAGTGGATTCATAGGAAGTTAATTTTGAAATAATCACCTTCTGTTATATGTGTACTCTCAAATTTTTTTCGTATTAATACTATTTAAATTTTATTATATTTTTTTAGTTTATACCTATTTAATTACGTCTACATTTAAATATAACTGAAAACCGAGTTGTAAGTGATAATGTATAAGTGGCCAAAGCACAAATGTACATGCTATCAAAGTTCTACCGAGTTTTTGTTTTAGAAATGTAATAATAACATTTTTTATAACATTCGGAATATACTGTTGTGACGTGTTTATATTTATCTATGATTGAATAAATGTTCTATTTTTTTACTAATGTATATGACGTTTTATAGAATTCTGAATATTATGTTGCGTTGTGCCTATTTTTACTACGATTCGATTAAAGTTCTATTCTAACAGGTCAAATATAGTTAACTTTTTTGGTTCTTTCCCATGATGATCCGCCATTTTCGTTTATATGGTTTTTGGTCAATGTAAAACTCATGTTAATTGCTATACCAAGTGCCGGTATTGTAGGTATTGTACTGTTATTGTATTGAACCGAACCGATACCGACCAAAAGTCCGCTGCAAAGCGCGGGAAAATCCGACTAGTTATTATTATCATTGACTAGCTAATATAAAAATTAATATTTAATAAAGTAATGAGAAATTATTTAGTTACGTAAATTACAAAGCTTTTTCTTTATTTAAGCCGTTTTTTTTATTTTTAAACTTTTTTTCAAAATGTTCATTTTTTTAAAGTAACATTAAATAATTGGAGTTATTTTTAAACTTTGTTCAAAATGTTATTTTTTAAAGTAACATAAAATAATTGGAGATTAAAAATAAATAAGTTTTTTGATGCGTGGTCGAATACCAATGTTCTAATATGTTTAACTTTATGTTTTTAAATAGCTTTTAGTTTCGAATAGCCTACTTTTGATTAGAATTGTGCTTTGCAGGTCTAACGAAGTTTAAGGAGCTATTTGGAAGCTATTCGGAGCACCGAGAACGAACGAGATCAACCGAAAACATGAAATATGAAAAACCGGAGAATTATACCCTACAAGGGTCGTCGGCGACGCCCCGCGTTGTCAGAAATGTGCGTAGACAGCGAAACAAGGCGTGGGAGAAACTGGACTTTGGGAGACGCTCGGCGACGCAGGGGCTCGCGTCGGCGACGCCCCCTTCTGCGTGCCGACATGAAATTTGTTGTTTGATCAATTTTTGATGAGTTAAAATGCTTTTGGGGGTCATTCAAGAGGGGGTTACGGGTTTTTGAACATAAAAACACATCTTGGAACCATTCTCGAGGATCTTCTTCACCTCTAACCTTCCTCGAACATCCCTAACCTCTAACCCATCATCAAACACATTTTCCTAACCCTAATCCACCATCACCATCATTATCATCACCCAACCTTTCCACCATCATCTTCATCCATCCACAAACATCATCTCCTTCACCTCTAACCTACCTCTAACATCTCTAACCCCTAACCCATCATCAAACACATTCCTAACCCTAATCCACCATCACTATCATCACCAACCTTTCTACCATCATCCTCATCCCTCTACACTCACCATTTAAACCCTAAACTCTAACCTTCATCATCTCTCCAAGACTCATGGTCATGGCTCGGTGTTCGTGTTCGTCATCCGGTGATCGCGTTCCTTCAACCATGAGCGGCTAGTCTCATCGGTTTCACCCCGGTGTAGATTTTTTGTAAGAATTCTAGGGTTTATACATTTATGTTTAGTTTGATTTTGTGACAACTTATTTAGTATTTGAAACCTTTGATAATTGTCTTGCATTTGTTTCGAATTCGTAAATTGTCGAGTGATGATGAAATTTGACTTTGCTAAATGGTTATGTGCAATTATGCCTTATCTTAGGTTAGGATTTACATGTTCTTGGTAAAGAAGTGCATTGCGGTCCGTTGTTTATGACGTTGATAGCTTTTAGCACCTAAGCCACGTGACACTAAATTCGTTAATCACTATATGCAACTCAATCAAGTTAAAACGTGTAGGAACCCTAAGTTTTTCAATTATCGAACCGGGTGTGATCCGTACTCCCAATTCTTGTTTTCAATCAAATAATCTAGTTCTTGAAATAATTAAGTAATCAATTCTTTTATAGTTGATAGTAACTTGTCGGTTTACTCCGATACCTTTTTCAACCAACCAAATAAACAAATAAAATTAGCAAGCTTTATAAGTAATTTATACATTTTTGAAAATAGTCTACCTAATCAAACAAGTCGTGCAATACTGACCACATGCTCGTTGTGGATACGATACTCGACTTACCCTAGCTACCTAGGTTAATTGGGTTTTGACTGATCGGGACGACACAGTCTGTCAAAATGGCGCCATTGTCGTGTCGTCCCGATCAGTCAAAAACCCAATTAACCTAGGTTCGATTTTGATATGATAGTGGAACAATATCCATTTTAAATAAAATTTATATCACAATGTTAAAAAAATAATAATCATAGAGAACACAAATTATTAGAATAAATTCAAATTAAATGATAATTAAAATATTATTATAAATAAAGAAATACTTAAAGATAATAAATTACTATTCATCATCGGTTTCGGTCCGATCAGGCACAATAGCGACACGATGTCTATTTTCAATAAAATTTATATCTCAATGTAGAAAAAAACGTGGTTACAAAGTTAGATTTGTATAAATAGTTACGTAATTTATTAGATTAAAAAAATCAAATTAAACGATGAATAACATATTATTGAAAAATTAAGAAAATACTAAAAAATAAAATCACTTTTGAAATTCACATATAAACTAGTCATTTCCTTTGCGCTACGCGACGGGAGATTCCCCCCGGTCCTACGCGACGTGACTTTGGTCTTTATCAGTTCATGTCACACCCCCAAAATACCACATGCGGGAACCCCGGCGAGGCGTGTGACGTACCAGGATCTAGCCACCAATCACATTGAACTCATAACAATATTTCAAATAACCCAAGTGTATAAAAACCATTAGACTTGTCTCGTGATTCCATGTAACTCGACCCATGACCACTCCAGCATCCCAGACAGCAAGTTCCAAATGAATGTACCTATAGACCTGCAAGCATGCAGAAAAAGTGTATCAGCATAACGCTTGCGAGTTCACTGGTTTGTTAACCGTTTATTACCAAGTATTGATTTATGTCATGTTGATAATAACTCGATACCGCAGATGGCTCCTTTTTGCCCTTCCCCAATGCTCTATCAAACATTGTTCATGATTTTAAAGTTATTAGTTCACGCCCGTCCTATCCAGGTACGTCGTGAGGGTGCCAAACCTAATAGCGCTATCAACTAATAACCCTGTTTCCCTACAAGAAAGTAGTTCGGTAGTATGATGGGACTTGAGTGATAGAAAGTGAGTTTATTATCCAAAATCAACATTTACTGAAAACTGCCTCATATCCCCTACAAGGATATGGGTTTGTAAAAGCCTGTTTGATTGTCCCCACCGGACGCATGCTTGTAAAGAGAATAGTGAACTCACCATAGATTGCTCGGTATGTTACGTTACATTACTCGTTCCAAGTTGGTCAACCAAACCCTACCGTGGTTACCAAAGACAATCAGTTTCTTAAACACGTAATGCAAGTTATACCACATATTTCATAAATAACATACGCATATCATCATACAAGTTGTAACAGTTGATCATGCAATTTAATCAGTAACATGCATCATAGTGTCACATAGTAAGCATTCAGACCTCATACCAGTTGTTTGTATGTCCATAATTAACAATCATAAATCATATAAGTGTGCGGTCCGTTAACATGTAAAGCCCAAATTAGTTACAAGTTCTCACAAAATGTGCCATTAGGTTTTACTTGTGCGACCCCTACTCTACTCGTGGGCTGGTGTGCGACCATGAGGGTTTAAGGCCCAACCATGCATAAAGCCCAAATGGACTGTGCGATCCAGATGTAAGTGTGCGACTATAGTGAAAGTGTGCGATGTGTGATCCAAGGACATGTGAACTCATCAACACATGTGCGGCCCACAGGAGAACAACCCACACAACAAGTGTGCGACTGTACTCCAAGTATGCGATTACCTCTGTAGTGTGCGAGTGGTTTCCTTTGTGCGATTCCCTATATTTACCCGGCCTAGTTTCATTATGTGGCCCAATTAGAAAGCTGATCACCTAATCAGTTTAGAGGCCCATTCCCTAGGTGTGCAACTTCCGTAACATTGTGCTACCAAGGTGTGGAGGTCCATTACTTGGTGCCATAATTTACGCTTAAATCCTAACAACTTCCTGACCTCGCGATCAAATCAGTTACTTTCCATAGTTCCAATCAATTTCCTAATTAATTAGTTAGTTCCCTTGTCAACAAATTACAATGACCACATCTAATCAATCAATTTCAACTTTCATGTTCATAAACCTAAATCATTATCTACTAATCACATTATCATTCATGTTCCACACTAATCGAACAGTATGATTAACCAATCAACAATTCATCATCTAATCATATATAATCAGATTCAATCCACACATAATTATCTCTTGATCGAGCACCATAAACATCATACAATCATATACGTATACAATTCCAAATCACTGATTCATTAGTATGCAAATCTAATTAAACATCATAGAATCCATTTATTCACATTCAGTTACTGATCATATTTCATACGATTCGAACATGGTTTCTAATTACTCTAAATCATACAAAGTTCATGATCATCTTTGCCAATCATTCAACATGTTGCAAATAGATGAGAACAAGAAATCAAGAATTAAAACAAACATGTTAATACTAACTGAGGGATTGAAGACAGTGTGTTAGAACTTAGAATTAGAGTGCTTGCCAAGGAGAAGGGGGAGGCTTCGATCCAGGGGGCAGCCGACGGTTTGCAAGAGGAGGAGGAGAAGTGTTTTTGGGTTTGCTAAAACTTTGTGTTTTGAACTAAGGGATGCCACACATAACATTATGTATGTATACGTTCACCATTCATGGGCCGAATCCGATTAAGGCTCGATGGAGTGTATGGGCCGAGATTAGGAAGTGCCATATCGTGGGAGTGTGATCATAAGGAGGGGTGTGCGATCCGGCTAGATGGTGC